>NC_091466.1:42640236-42900236 GCF_027789765.1 Dendropsophus ebraccatus
GATATGATTTACCAGGTGTCAGGCCAGCTCAATAACTAATGTATTAAATTTAGCAGCTGTCACCTCTAATTGTATATAAGAATTACCAGATATGACAGATAATATGCAGGGTAGATAAGATGCAGTGTCACATCCAATGAAGACTCTGTTTGATAATAATTTCATTCATGGAAATACGAATGAAATTCAACAACATCATTGTTCTAACCTGCAGGAGAGTTACAAGTATTAATACTGCACAATAATACATTGCAGTGACAGTGCAGCCGCCATATTCAGAGGTATTGCCACATTGATGATTATAAACATGGGAGAAAGGATTACCGATAGGGGGATTTATGGACATGGTGATATTTTATGTGGGCTGGAAGGGTGGTTTATATGCCATGGCTGCTTTATATTTCCAATCTGACCGTGAGGGTAAATATTAAAAGGTCATTCTCCATAGAAGCGTTACATCTTCTAGAGCAGTCATGTCAAACTCTGGCCCATGAGCCAAATCTGGCCCGTGGGGCTATTATTTTTGGCCCGACACACTTTTCCATTGCTGTGTTAAATTTGGCTCTCCTGACGTTGCAGCAGATTATAATATGGGTGGTCTGGATGGCCGCTCAGACCTCCCATATAATCTCGTAGGCCGCAGGCTACTTTATAAGAGACTATTTTAGGGACTGGCTTCTATACAAGACACTATTGGGGAGGGCTGGCTACTATATAAGAGAATATTTTAGGGACTGGCTACTATATAAGAGACTATGGGGGAGGGGAGGCTACTATATAGGAGACTATCTGGAGGGCTGGCTACTATATAAGACACTATTGGGAGGGCTGGTTACTATATGGGACACAATTGGGAGGGTTGGCTACTATGTAAGACACTATATGGAGGGGGGCTACTATATAACACACTATTGGGGGCTGGCTACTATATGGGACGCTATCGGGGGGCTGGCTACTATATTGGGCACTATTAGGTGTGCTGGCTACTATATGGGTCACTATTGGGAGGGCTAGCTACTACAGTATGTGGGGCTCTTAATAGTAGGCCTGGCTAGTATGTGGAGCACTATTGGGAGGGGGGCTACTACATGGGGCACAATTATGGGATTACCTACTGCTTGAGGGAAATAATACTATGTCCAAATAATACTTTGTCCAATTTTTTTATTTTGGCCCACTGTGTATTTAAGTTTGTGACCCTTGCTCTAGAGGGTTATACCTCTAGAATATACCATCCAAAGGTAGCATATTGTGATCACACAAGTCCTTACAACTACATTCAAACTCTTAGAAAAAAAAAATATTTTTTGATATGTTGAACTGTTTTTGTCTATAAAATAAACGTCAATAAAATCCCACGTTTTGGCTCCAGCAAATGAAGTTGCGGATTGCTTTCATATAGTAGATGAATCTTGGTGTCTGTGGCCAGCCCAATATCCCTACACTAGTAAACTGGATTATAGATTAGGCCACAACAGCACAAAAAAGAGTTGGGTAAAAGAGTCTCTGGATATGAAACAAGTAGATAAAACAAGTTGTTAGAATGACGAGCGGGTTGAGGAAAGTTAAGGTTATGATTACAAGTGCTTTATATCTGAAGAGCTGAAGACTTCTTATCTGGTCTACAGACTGTTTTGCTACAGGCACTTCTGAAATGAAAGACACGGGTTGCATTACAATAACTGTCTTATTTTATCTCTTTACGGGTGTAGCCTTGGGGTACAAAAGTGTCAACTATGTTCTGAGTTCCTGCAGACTGTTATATGATCATTATTTGAGCTCCTATCGCTTCAAAGATTCCCTAAGATAGTAATAATGTCAAATATGGAAGGAATGAAGAACTTTGGATCAATATTGTTGTCTTACAGTTAGATTCCAGTATCAGCCCTTATGCTGAAATGAAAAAAATTAAAATTTGCACTTGACAAATCTAATGAAAACTAGTTAATAGAACAACCCCCCTCCCCCTTGCATACATTGAAAAAACGTGCAGGCAATGAAAACAAATGTAAAATAGAGCAAAACCCTTAATAAGTCTTGGACAGGTATTTATGAAGTGCACAAAATCTCCTTATTAGCCAAAAAAAACCCGTAATGATAAATGTCCCCTATGGCCCCGTTCACACTGAGCAAGAATGTCAGAATTCCGCGGCAGAGCGCTCCTCCGCTCAGTGTGTTGCTTTGAGTGAAGGGGAGGGCGCGCGCTCCTCCGCTGTTGCCGCTCTCTGCTCAAAGAAATGACATGTCAGGACAATGACAGGAGGAAACAGACGCCTTCACTTCTTCACTCACAGTGAGACACAGAGCACAGCGGGATTCTGCAGCAGAGCGATCCACCATGGAATTTCAACGTTCTTGCTCAGTGTAAACGGGGCCTATGGGGGAGGCAACCAATCAGATTCCATCTTTCATTCCTCACAGACTCTTTGGAAAATGAAAGGTGAATTGGTTGCTTGGGGCAACTGAGCCAGTTTCACTTAACACCATGGGGGAGATTTATCAAACATGGTGTAAAGTGAAACTGGCTCAGTTGCCCCCAGCAACCAATCAGATTCCACCTTTCATTCCTCACAGACTCTTTGGAAAATGAAAGGTGGAATCTGATTGGTTGCTGGGGGCAACTGAGCCACTTTCACTTTACACCATGTTTGATAAATCTCCCCCCGTGTTTGATAAATCTCCTCCTATGTGTTTAGATTTTCAGATTTCCATCAGCAGCTTCTCACTTAAATCACTCACTGCTACTGATTTCATGGGGGTATAAAATGGCCTGAGGGGGTATGAATTGGCCTAGGCTGAAATATACCCGGGGTATTTTAACCCCGGGTATAGTCTGAGCTGGGGGTATACTCTGGCCTGTTACACTGGGACCACCGCTATTAGCGGGCACGGTCCGATCGCCGTGCCCGCTAATAAAGTCTTCAGATGCAGCTGTCAAAGTTGACAGCTGCATCTGAAGACTTACTGCAGCTGTTCCCTGGGGATCTAGTGGGGAAATTGCCCCCCTCGTGACGTCGTCACGGAGGAGCGATCTCCGCTTTTGGTGCCGGCCGGGGTCTGCGCCGTAATGGCGCTGATCCCAGCTCTGCATTCTATTGCTTTTGGCTGCAGCAGCCAAAAGCAATAGAACACTGATCTCATCGATCTATGCTGCATATCCTATACAGCATAGATCTCTATGAGAAATCAGTGTGCATATACTAGAAGTCCCCCCAGGAGGGCTTCTAGTATATGTATATAAAAAAAAAGTGTTAGGAAAAAGCCCCCTCCCCTAATAAAAGTCCGACTCACCCCCCCTTTTCCCATGTTATAAATAAAAATAAATAAACATGTTTGTTATCACCGCGTGTGTTATCGCCCGAACTATTAATTTATCACATTCCTGATCTTGCATGGTAAATGACGTAAGCGCAAAAAAATACCAAAATGCAAAACTGAGCATTTTTGGTCGCATCAAATCCAGAATAATTGTAATTAATAAAAAGTGATCAAAAAGTCGCATATGCGCAATCAAGGTCACGATAGAAAGAACACATCATGGTTCATCATGACACCTCACACAGCCCCATAGACCGAAGGATAAAAGCGCTATAAGCATGGGAATAGAGAAATTTTAAAAAACATATATTTGTTAACAATGGTTTGTCATTGCAAAGTACAATTAGTGACGCAAAAAATAAAGGCTAATATGGGTCTTTAGGTGTAAAAATGCAACAGCAAAACGCAAAACCCTCCACTGTTTCTATTGTGAGGATGCTTAGCCCTTGCTGCTCACCACTTGCCGATAATGTCTCAGCTTAAGGAGGTGCCTGCTCAGCCAATCACTGGCCTTGTGGTTGACCAATCTCAGGCAGTGATTGACTGAGCATCACTACCTTATGTCGAGAGTAGACCCAGAGGTTCTAAGCAGTGGGCACTGAGCATGGCCAGCAGCAGGGGATCATAGCAGGTAAACACTGATTTTTTTTTGTTTTGTTTTGTTTTGTTTTTGAAAACCAGCATAATTTTCTTTCCAAAATGACAACATTGTCTGCATTACTGTACAATATACAGGGTTTACTAAAGCATCACACAGATCATGCTGAAGAAATGAATATAAACTGTAGATAATTGTATGAGGTTATGATCTAATAGAAAAGCTGGAGTCATGCTGCACCTTGTGACTGGTGCTCTCACCAGTATGCTTTTACACTGCACTCATGGCTGCTTGTGTCGTCCTCTAACAGCTTCATGCACATGTCAGAGCCAAATCCCTGTATTACAGGGACATAAACACTTCATGTACAGCCATATTGTACCCACATATTTAGGCTCTGTGCAACTCAGAACATGTACTGAACTATAAAAAGTCATGCATGACATTAATATCCTCTTTATAGTTTTCTACCCAGCTCTCACCCAAGTATAATATCCCTCCAGATTTTTTTTTTTTTATAAATACACTCTTTTCTGATGACTTTTCTGATTTCTCAGAGCTTCAATGTTGGATTTCCTGACCTTATGACTAGAGATGAGCGAAGCAGCCTGAAATTCATTTCGCAACCTCCGTGAATTTTCAGTCAAACTGGTTAAGATTCGCGAATCGAATCTTAATGAATTTCATTAAAAAAGCCAAACTATAGTAGTTAAAGTACTGGGACTATTAAAGGGGTAGTGCGGCGGTAAAAAATTATTCACAGAATAACATACATTACAAAGTTATACAACTTTGTAATGTATGTTATGTCTGTGAATGGCCCCCTTCCCCGTGTCCCACCACCCCCACCCGTGTACCCGGAAGTGTAGTGCTTTATACATACCTGATCCGTGCCGACACACGTCCGCCATCTTGTGCCAAACGTCATCTTCGGCCGGCCGGCCCGAACACCTCTGATCTTCCCGAGTGCCGGCCGCGTCATCAGCTGCTCAGCCGCGATTGGCTGAGCATAACTGTGCTCGGCCGATCACGGCGCAGCGGCTGATGACGGGGAAGGGGGCCATTCACAGACATAACATACATTACAAAGTTGTATAACTTTGTAATGTGTGTTATTCTGTGAATAATTTTTTACCGCCGCACTACCCCTTTAAAGAAGGGTGAATTTGTTAAAGCATGTTGTTGTAAAAGTGTCAAAGATTGGAAAATCACAAACTAAAAATGTCAATCATGCAGTTTCTGCCATTCCTCTCCTCTCTGTCCCTATATCGCTCTGTTAGTCTCTCCCTGCTCTGCTCTTACTGCCTGCTGCCATCCTGCTCTCCTCCACACACACAGCCAACTAGCCACCTCTGATAACGAACCGCTTTATATAGAGATTGATGAGAAGGTGCTGACATGACCCACAATCAGCCCTCCTCTCCTCTCTGTCCCTTTATCACTCTGTAAGTCTTGCTCTGCTCTGATGTGCGGCCGCCATTTAGTTTTTTTTTCAAATTTCCTTAACAAATCGGCAGGGATTCGCTTTGCACAACAAAGCGAGTTGACGGCGCGATTCGCAGCAGATCTTGATTTGCCAAATTTGCTTCGCTCATCTCTAACTCTGATTTGTTTTTGCCTGGTATCTTGGTGACTATGACAAGGTATAAATATTCTTCTGACATGCCAGCCACCACCATAGGCAGACATTTACCAGTCCTCCATTTGTAAACTGTATATATGCCAATGCTTAATACTGCACATTATGGAATCACTGGCTGGTGGCTGCTAATATTGGATGCAGCCCTAAAGAGTCCTAGAAAACATGGCATATAGCCTTAGGGCTGCATCCAACTGCAGCCACCAGTAATCAAATGCCGCATTCTTAAGGTTCTCATGAACCCAAGCATGCTTCAGATTCGCTCATCTCTAGTTCTGAAGTGATAGTTCATCTATAGTGCTGAACGAAGACCCAACACCTCTGCTAGAAATGTATCTCCACTGAGAACAAAAGGATTAAGCATGTTAAAATCCAACTGGTGATCCTTCTTTCTCCAACTTCTGCTGATAGAAAATTGGGAGGCCTCCTACACAGTCGTTGGTTGGGCAGTTCAGCCAACAACTTTTCAATGTATATGATCAGTGCAGAAAAAAAATATTCCCTGTAATCCCAAATATCTCCAGCGATGGGATTTTAGCAGTTCTTATTTTAAGCCACTGACCATATGTTTAATCTGGGTTTAAATGACCTTTAATATATGTTAATGTCTCCATTCTCTATTCACCTATATTTCTACAAAGAGAATGAAACAACCCCTGAGCTTAGCATGGTAAAAGCCTATTAGAAAGAGTACTAGATTATGTTCTGAGGCAGACGTGTATATTATTGGAAACTTCCTGGGAGACTCTTTGAAGTTTATTGTATCTGGGTGAAGGCGCTGATTAAAATGTCCTATGTGTCATTCAGGAACTGCAAGCAATTACTATTATTTGTTCTTTTCAAACTTAGATTATTCGTGACTGGGGAACATGCCGCAGAAAAGAGAAATATCATCACCATCTTTGTAGAGCTGTTTCAACCTGAGAAGTGGCAGAGGGAGGGCCGAGGGGGAAATAATCAGGTTCCCTGATTTAGTGAACTTTCATTGTATTGTATGCTCAAGCACAAACCTAAAGAATTCTACCATAGACTAGATGTAGCCTAAAGGCTCCATTCATCCTGCAAGTGGATAATTGATAATTTTGCTTTTGAAATAATATATTCTCCACTGCCACTGACTTATTAAATTGCACATAATAATCGCAATAATTTTGCTTCGAGTAATATATTTTACATATATAATTGGGCAGTTTTCCAGTCACACCATAAAGATGACATGAATCTACTTTAATTGCTCAACTTCACTCCTCATCTTTTATTTTAGTCTTTCTTTAATTCAAAGATTATTTTCCATATTATAACAGTTTAATGGTATCCACCGATTTTACAGAACAGAAACCAGAAAACATATGAGTAATTTAGATTCTTTACACTACCGACTCATTCAAATGACTGTATTACAGTTCTGTACAACCAACAAGGATGAATGGAGCTGTCATGTCACTCTCAAGAACTTTTGTGGGCCTCTGGTGTATCTTGATATGTTTCCAATGTATGGCTTATGTATGGCATATGTATGGCTTGTTGTTCTGCTACATTCTTTGTGTGTTATTTTTTGTGACTGTCAGTAGGATATACAGTACATTTCATGTCTACTGTATGTCCTAATAGCATCTGAACACCGGGAACCACACTACTCCGTTTTATCATAGGTGTACAGAATTTAAGGGTCAGTGCCTCCAATGAATTTTCAATCAATCACAATATACTTTTTTATACCTTACATTATTATTATTATTATTATTATTATTATTTATTTTTATATTTTTTTTTTATTTGATTTTAATTATGTTTTTCTTCACTTCATTTTGCTGACACCCTTGGTTGCTAGTGGCACATTCTATGAGTTTTGGTCTTTTTTTTTATAGTCTGGTATTGTTAGAAGTTAAATGTTTAACTTTTTAGACTCTGTCCACACCACATGGCCCGTGGCTTCAATTTTAAAGCAAATGTACCATCAGGTACATTCGATTTAAGTATTGCTCATAACAGAACAGCACCAGCATGGGGAAGCCGGCGCCGCAATTCTTTTTTTGAACCGCAGCCCAGTTCCGGTGCACTTTGCGGGTTTATTATCAAGCACTGCCCCAGGCTGAAGCACTGGAGGCGGGCCGGCCAGCTCCCAGTGTGACGAAACCCCCGCCCCTCTATGATGCAGCTCCTTTAGAATTAATGGAGTCTCTTCCTAGAGGGGCAGGAAACGAGCACCGCCCCAAGCTGAGGCACTGGAGGCGGGCCGGCCCGCCCCCGGTGTGACAAAACCCCCTGCACTTCTATGACACGGCTCCATTACAATCAATGGAGCAGCGTCATAGAGTGGTGGGGGTTTCCTCCCACTGGGGACAGACCGGCCAGCCTCCAGTGCTTCAGCCCAGGCCGGTGCTCGATAAAAGACTGGTGCGAGAACTGGGCTGCTGTTCAAAAGAACTATTCTCTTTAAGAGTATTAAGTAAAGTGCAGAAGAGGAGTGACAAGATGACAGTGGCGAGCAGGTGCAGAATCTGGACGGTGCTGCAGCCAGTGTCGCATAGCGGTGTTGTACCCAGCCATAAGGGATGACTCCCTTTTTTTTTTTTTTATTAACGTGGAATTACAGAAGAGAAAAAAAATGTTCTGTGTTCGCACCAGCTGCCATTTAATATATATAACCCAGCCTGTCTAATGGAAGTGGGATGACAAACACAGCAATAAACCACATTTGCATTGCATGAAAACACCAGCACCAACAAATATTTTATCTCAATTACTTGCTGCTATTTACATTGCATTTCCTGTAATTAGTTTACTAACCACTGATCGCCATTTGCATTCATCAGATACGCACAGCCATTACCATGCATTGTTTGAAAGCATTCATATCGGCGGAGAAAAGATTAGCATATAATAATTCTCTATTATTCAAACCATGGGATTTTTTTATTGTATAAACGCACCAATCCTATCTTTTTCCCTCATTAGCTTTGAAGAACTTAATTGTTTCACGGGTGGAATGTCAAAGTAATTAACACAAGAGGAGCCGTGTGGTATAATTCAAAGAGAACAAAGAAATGAAGCTTCAGGATTGCACACATGAAGGCTGGGAATACTCCTAGCACCTAGCCTTTAAGAAAACAGGGTGTATTTTAATCTTCCATGTACCTGCCTTCTGCAGATTGCCCAGAGGCTCTAAGAGATAAGATCAGAGTCAGTCTCTTATTCAACGTTGAATTTTGGGCTGCACAATCCAGTGTGGCGGCAATTCAAGGATCACTTTATATTTTTTGCCTTTTAAGCCTTTTCCCTGCCAGGCATTTAAGCTGTAGTAATGGAATTAGGAAGGTTATTGTTTGCTGGCATAGCAGGGCATAAACAAAACCATTGTTAAGTGTCAAGGGCCTTTTACGGTTATTTGGCAGATGTGTCGACTCTACTTGTTAGTGGGAAGCTAAGCACAAAAAAGAGGGATTTGGTAGGGGAAAAAATACTAACTGGCCATAGGCGAAGTAGAATACATGCAAATGTCTATGTAAGAGTGCACGGTGCTCTAAGATATAGCATGATGAAACAGGGTGCAAAATAAGAAAACCTCTGCTAATCATGTAAATATAAAATACTGGCCTCAGGTTAATAAATGTGAAGGTCTTTGATACTGTCATACGTGGCTTGTCTAAAGAAGTTGTCACAACTGATCCATGCAAGATCACAAGATAGAATTATACATGTTCTTGAGAAACGAACCCCATTAAAGTCAGTGAGTGACTCAAGCATTTAACCAGGTGCCCCCTGCTCATTGGAGGGGAGGGTGTCTGGTTCACCTGAAAACCTCAGAAAGTGATGGAAACACCACAGAACAGCAGAATGATCAATCAACCCTCCCCATAGACAACACAGGAACGCTCAGCCGTGATGAATGTTCCTGTGTGTGGGCAGTATTGGTGGAAGGATGACGGTGGGTCAGCCATCAGCTATTAAAGGTCGTATAATGGTATTGGTATAGCGCATGTCAGATGACTGTATCAGTACATTTAGTGTACATTTAGTATAGCATATGTCAGATGTCTATTTTTCAGGTGTTACACAAGGAGATTACTAGTCCTGAAAAGGACTTTGGGGTTTTTATAGGCTACTGGCCTGCCTATCTACTTAAGCCATCCCCTACACTAATGCTATCCCTCCTTCATTATCTCACCCTGCACACTAAATGATGGCAACTGAGCCAAGCATCAAGTGACTCAGGTCTATATAGACCTAGGCCACCTGATGCAGCTGGCCAATCACTGCTATGCCAGTAGCCAACATGTCTACAGCATAACAAGATGTGCCAGGCTTCCCCGCATGTTTTTTGGCTAATTAAAGCCACCGAACATGCATAGAGGAGACTTATCCTGCATGCATAAATGTACTGTAATTGTTATTGCAGTCGGATGCTGCAGTGCTAAAATATAAGAGTTTTAAATAGTATGCAAATTAGGGGATAATGCCCACGGGGCATTCCCTAGTTACAATCTGCCAGGAGAAGAGCAGATCAGAGCACATGCACTTCATGCTCTTATCATGTCAGAAAAATTTTGAGCCATGCTGAAAGTACAGGCTTTGCCTTTTAGTCTAAAGTCTGTAGCCCTATACTGGCAGGCCTGTTGGCATTAGTTTTGGTGCCTAACTGTGCTGGGACTTTGATACCAAGGGGGTTGTCCAACAGGCTTCATCCTCAAATTTGCAGATTATTTCTAAGACTTGTGTCTCAGCACTGGAGCAAAGGAAGGTGATAAGAGTGACATCTATGGATTTAGGGTAAAAAACCCTATTGTACATTACCTTTAGGTTAGGCATTGAAAAGCCGCTGACAGGTTCCTTTCTAGGGCTGCTCTGCCTTTTTACTTGTGCCTGAGCAATACTGTGCATTTCTGTGTTTTATGCAAAGGTGTGTTATTCTTCTGATATCTTGATTATTGACCTGTGCCTAAATACCTGACTTTACTTCTGCTTAACTGCTGTGTACTAAACTGATACCACTGTGCCTGATCCTGTGTACCTTGCCTTGTCTCTCTTGTCTATATACTGTATGACTATGCAGCCTTGCTGCCTGCCCATGACCTATGCTGGGACCTTGACTAGTCTTTGCTTGATCTTACAATGCCAGGCACCTGTATCTCCTGATACTCTCAGTCGGTCACTACTTACATTTGGAATTCCACCGGGAAGCAACCTGGTATGCTAGAAGCTACTGTAAATCCAGCTTCTGCCTCTTGGAGTGGGATAAAGAACGAAAACCTAGAAGGTACTTAGACTGTGCTTAATGATCCAAAGCCAAACTGGTTAGGTAGAACCATTTCCTTGTTGACAGTATGGACAAAGAGAATAGTAGTTTGTTTGTCAGTTTCATTATTACAGCAGGAGTAAAAGGGATCAAACAGCACAGTATTCTAAGGAACAATGCTTCAGAATTATTTTAAGAAGAATGCATGTATTTACTTAAATAGATAGGTATGAGAAATATCTGTCACATGTCAAATAGGTACTTTTTATTAATTCTAATGTATAAAAATTCCTGGAGTAGATAACAAAACTATAAGAAAGATTGCAGGTGTTAAGCTGTTCTAGTGCGGTTCACAAAGTTTTCTCAGCTATACTTACCTGTCCACCCTCCCTCTGTGTGCTACTTTCCTCCGCAGCTGCCAAAATCCCTTTAAGCCAATCACTGACGGAGAGAGGGCGGTGCCGTGGCTAGTGATTGTCCCAAGAGTGACAGCCCACTTAGCCAATCACTGGCCGTGGCGCTATCCTTCCTCAGCCAGTTGGTGATTGGCTAAATGGGCTGTCACTCTCATCTTGGAAGTAACAGCCCACTTAGCCAATCACTGGCCATGGTCCTTTCCCATTTCAGTCAGTGATTGGCTCGGTAGGCTGGAGACCCGGAGGAGGACACTGGGGGAATGCAGATAAGTGAGCATAACATTTTTTGTTTTTAAGATGTGCGGCCGTAATCATTATGTACTTGTTCCAAACTTTGCAAAAGTTTTGTTTAGTACTGAATCTTTGTTCACTCATCTCTACTGGTAACTATTCAGTTTTCTTAATTTTACCACGAAAATTACACAATTTATACAAAAAAAAAAAATTGGCTAAATGTGTGGGTTTTAGTTACGTTTTCTATTGCATTCAACAAAACGGGCATGGCTTCACCAAAAGTGGTGCAGATTTGCCAAAAGGGGGCAAAGCTTAAGAAGCTACATGGTGAACCAAAATTTGACCAGAGTGCTAATAGTTGGTCTTAACATAAACTAGACCTGGTGCTGATTTTCCATGGTGAATGCTGATTAAGTAAAGCCACAAATTTTCTGATGAAAAAGAAAAGATATGTACTGTTTTTTCCGGCGCATAAGGCGAAGAATAGGACGACCCCTGACTTTTAGGGTAGAAACCCACTTGCCGGATCAGCCTCGAGTCCCCTCACTGCGTATTTGCAGCAAGACTCACTGCGGATCCCGGCCCTATACTCTCAATGGAAGACAAACTCGCAGCAGGGATGTACATGTCCGCAGCCCGCCCCGTTAACCCCCCGGCCGCTGGAACCGGCCACTGGCCGCTATACATTACCGGGCACCCGCTCCTGCTTGCTTCGGTGGTTCCCGGTGTCTTCACGTCCCGCTTAGCCAATCAGTGCACTGCACTGATTGGCCGAGCGGGACGTGCCGGGAGCCGCAAGCAAGCTGAAACAAGCAGGAGCGGGGACCCGGTAATGTATAGTGTCCAGCGCCCGGGGGGTTAATGGTGCGGGCTGCGGACAAACTCACAGCAGGGATGTACATCCCTGCTGCAAGTTTGTCTCCCATTGAGAGTATAGGGCCGGGAACCACAGCGAGTCTCGCTGCATATACGCAGCGAGGGTACTCGCTGCGGATCCGGCAAGTGGGTTTCTACCCTTAAAGAGATTGTCAGGGGTTCGCCTTATATGCCGGAAAATGTTAACCCCTGCTAAGTGCAGCTAAAGTAATAAAACAACAAACAGTTAACTCACCTGGGCCCGTTCCTGGCCTCCGCGCGTCTTCTACGCTGCGGTTCCCAGCGCAGCCAGTGTGACGTACACTGACTGCGCCGAGGATGCCTGAACCTCTCCCGAGCAGCTGAGCATCTAAACGGAGACGCTCGGCTGCTCGGAGAGAAAGAATGACAGAGGCTTCGGGAGGCTCTGGAAGTACCCAAAGCCTCTGTCATTCT
Source organism: Dendropsophus ebraccatus (assembly GCF_027789765.1). Classification (NCBI taxonomy): domain Eukaryota; kingdom Metazoa; phylum Chordata; class Amphibia; order Anura; family Hylidae; genus Dendropsophus; species Dendropsophus ebraccatus. The sequence goes on from NC_091466.1 coordinate 42,652,989, forward strand.
TCCGAAGCTCTCCCGAGCAGCCGAGCATCTCCGATTAGACGCTCAGCTGCTCGGGAGAGGTTCGGGCATCCCTGGCACAGTCAGTGTACATCACCTTGGCTGCGTCGGGAGCGGAGAAGAAGACGTGTGGAGGCCAGGAACGGGCCCAGGTGAGTTAACAGTTTTAGTTTTTTTTAATGGTTGCCCTATATGGTGGGGATAAGGCCATTTTTGACCCCCCCCCCCCCCGCAGTATGGGACGACCATACCCGGCGTATAAGACGACCCCCGACTTCTGACAAGATTTTCCGGGGTTAAAAAGTTGTCTTATACGCCGGAAAATACGGTATATATATGGATAACATTATTTTTTTTTTTTTTGTAAAGAAATCTTCCACCATATTGAACAACTTCCTTGAGGTTCTACCAAGTGGTTGACAATGTGGAAAATGCTTGTCTGTTACCCCATTTATACACAGCCCAATTTAATGATTAGTTTTTACAAGCCAGTTTATGCCAGGACCAATAAGTACAAGTGCACATTTCTAGCCTTTGTAATAGAACTATTTTTATAGTGCTTGAAGAAGCACTATATTGTAACCCGTATTCTTCTTCTTCCGTTTCTTCTTCCATTTCTTCCAGCCATTTTTCTGTGATTAATACAGCCCAAACCACTTTGCGCACAGACTCCATTCAAACTGCGTTTCGAAGCCCTCGGCGGTGAGAGGTGTGCTATCTATTTTTTATTCCGATCGGATTTGTAGTTTTTAAGAAATTTAAGTTTAACCCCTTCACGTCAGCCATCTGTATATATACGTTCCTATTGCACATGCCCTGTGCAGTAGGAATGTACATATACGTTCCTGACTTGAGGGGGCTTTGTGATGAGAACGGGATCGCTGCAGGGACAGCGATCCCGCTCTCATCTGAGTACAGCACCGGAGATAATGAGGATCAGCTGCGATTCCGCAGCTGACCCCCATTAACCCTCTAGTGACCGCCGAAACGGCGGTCACTAATGGGCCGGTGCCGCCGCTGTATTTCATCTCCCCCCACCGTGAATCCACGGTGGGGGGAGATGAAATAAGTAAAAATCAGACCCCAGATCAGCCCCCTAGTGCCCCAGTCACTAACCCCCCCTCCCGCGGAGGCCATCGGATCCAAGTTGGCCGCCGCGATCACTGTGAACAGACTAATGTCTGTTCACAGTGATCAAAAAAGAAAAATGAATGAAAGCCCCATGCTCTCCGCCACCGGAGGTAGCGGAGAGCATGGGGCAGTCATCGGGACCCCCCCTGTGGGGTCCCGGTACAAGCGATCAGCGGTATATACTATATACCGCTGATCGCTTGTGCTATGTGCCGCCGGCACTTTTTATCCCCTGTCACCATGAATGATTGGTGACAGGGGATAAAAAGTGATGTCCCCCCCACCCCCCAAGTCGCCCCCCACCCCCCCTGTTACCCCCGTCCCCCAGCATGTTGCCCGTAACCACCACACGTTGCCCGTAACCACCGCACGTTGCCAGTGACCCCCTCCAGATTGTCCGTAATCACCCCAGATTGCCTGTAACCACCCCAAATTACATGTAACCACCCCAGATTAGCTATAAGCACTTCACTCTATCCGTAACAATTCTAGATTGTCTGTAACCCCCCCAGGTTGCCCGTAACCACCCCAGGTTGCCCGTAATCATGCCAGATTACATGTAACCCCCCAGATTGCATGCAACCACCGCAGGTTGCCTCTGACCACCGCACCTTGCCTCTGACCACCGCACGTCGCCTCTGACCACCGCACGTCGCCTCTGACCACCGCACGTCGCCTCTGACCACCGCACGTCGCCTATGACCATCGCACGTCGCCTATGACCACCGCACGTCACCTATGACCACCGCACGTCGCCTATGACCACCGCACCTTGCAACTGACCACCGCACCTTGCCTCTGAACACTGCACCTTGCCTCTAACCACCCCAAATTGCCAGTGACCCCCTCCAGATTGCCCGTAACCACGCCAGATTACAGGTACCCACCTCAGATTACCTATTAGCACTTCAGTTTATCCGTAACCACAGCAGGTTGCCTGTAACCACCCCAGATTGTCTGTAACCACCCCAGATTGTCCGTAACCACCCCAGATTGTCCGTAACCACCCCAGATTGTCCATAACCACCCCAGATTGTCCGTAACCACCCCAGATTGTCCGTAACCACCCCACGTTGCCCGTAACCACAGCAGGTTGCCTGTAACCACCCTAGATTGTCTGTAACCACAGCAGGTTGCCCGTAACCACCCCAGGTTGCCCGTAACCACCCCAGATTGTCCGTAACCACCCCAGATTGTCCGTAACCACCCCAGATTGTCCGTAACCACCCCAGATTGTCCGTAACCACCCCAGATTGTCCGCAACCACCCCAGATTGTCCGTAACCACCCCAGATTGTCCGTAACCACAGCAGGTTGCCTGTAACCATACCAGATTGTCTGTAACCACAGCAGGTTGTCCGTATTCACCCCACGTTGCCCGTAACCACCCCAGGTTGCCTCTAACCACCCCAGGTTGCCTCTAACCACCCCAGGTTGCCTGTAACCACCCCAGGTTGTCGTAACCACAGCAGGTTGCCTGTGACCACCCCATGTTGACCGTATCCACCCCAGATTATCCGTAACCACCCCAGATTACCCGTAACCACCTCAGACTGCCCGTAACCACCTCAGACTGCCCGTAACCACCTCAGACTGCCCGTAACCACCTCTAGATTACCCGTAACCACCCCAGACTGTCCGTAACCACCCCACATTACCTGTAATCTAATTTTTTTTATTGTATTTTAGTAACTGCGCTATTCTAATAACTGTTACTAGCTGCGGTTTTGCTCCAGCAAATTGGCGCTCCTTCCCTTCTGAGCCCTGCTGTGTGCCCATACAGTGGTTTATGCCCACATATGGGGTACCGTTGTACTCAGGAGAACCTGCGTAACAGATTTTGGGGTACATTTTTTCTCCTGTTCCTTGTGAAATTTAGAAATTTTAAACTAAACCAACATATTTTTGGAAAAATTCAAGTTTTTCATTTTTACTGGCCAATTTTGAATACTTTCCTCTAATACCTGTGGGGCCAAAATGCTCATCCTACCCCAAGATGAATTCTTTGAGGGGTGTACTTTCCGAAATGGGGTGACTTTTGGGGGGATTCTATTCTGTAGACATTACAGGGGCGCTGCAAACGCACCTGGTGCTCAGAAACTTCTTTAGAAAAATGTGCAGAGAAAATGCTAATTGGCGCTCCTTCCCTTCTGAGCCCGGCTGTGTGCCCATACAGTGGTTTATGCCCACATATGGGGTACCGTTCTACTCAGGAGAACCTGCGTTACAGATTTTGGGGTGAATTTTCTCTCCTGTTCCTCGTGAAATTGAGAAATTTCAAACTAAAGGAACATATTATTGGAAAAATTCGAGTTTTTCATTTTTACTGTCTACTTTTGAATACTTTCCTCTAATACCTGTGGGGTCAAAATGCTCACCACACCAAGATGAATTCTTTGAGGGGTGCACTTTCCAAAATGGGGTGACTTATGGCGAGATTTTACTCCGCTGGCACTACAGGGGCACTGCAAACCCACCTGGCGCTCAGAAACTTCTTCAGCAAAATCTGCATTGAAAAAGCTAATTGGCGCTCCTTCCCTTCTGAGCCCTGATGTGTGCCCATACAGTGGTTTATACCGACATATGAGGTACCTTTTTACTCAGGAGAACCTGCGTTACAAATTTTGGGGTACTTTTTTTCTCTTGTTCCTCGTGAAATTGAGAAATTTCAAACTAAAGGAACATATTATTGGAAAAATTCGAGTTTTTCATTTTTACTGTCTACTTTTGAATACTTTCCTCTAATACCTGTGGGGTCAAAATGCTCACCACACCCCAAAATGAATTCTTTGAGGGGTGCACTTTCCAAAATGGGGTGACTTATGGCGAGATTTTACTCTGCTGGCACTACAGGGGCTCTGCAAACACACCTGGCGCTCAGAAACTTCTTCAGCAAAATCTGCATTGAAAAAGCTAATTGACGCTTCTTTCCTTCTGAGCCCTGCTGTGTGCCCATGCAGTGGTTTATGCTCACATATGAGGTACCTTTTTACTCAGGAGAACCTGCGTTACAAATTTTGGGGTACTTTTTTTCTCTTTTTCCTCGTGAAATTGAAAAATTTCAAACTAAACGAACATATTATTGGAAAAAATTTGAGTTTTTCATTTTTACTGTCTAATTTTGAATACTTTCCTCTAACACCTGTGGGGTCAAATTGCTCATCCTACCCGAAGATGAATTCTTTGAGGGGTGTACTTTCCAAAATGGGGTGACTTATGGGGTTTTTTCTCTCTGCTGACACTACAGGGGCTCTGCAAATGCACCTGGCGCTCGGAAACTTCTTCAGCAAAATCTGCAATGGAAAAGCTAATTGGCGCTCCTTCCCTTCTGAGCCCCGCTGTGTGCCCATGCAGTGGTTTACGCCCACATATGGGGTACCGCAGTTCCATTTGAAAATGAGAAACTTTAATCTAAATGTATATATTATTGGAAAATTTTAATTTTTCATTTTTTTACGGCCTAATGGTGAATACTTTCCTCCAGCCCCTGTAGGGTTAAAATGCTCATTATACCCCTAGATTAATTCTTTAAGGTGTCTAGTTTCCAAAATGGGGTCACTTATGGGGGTTTCCAGTATACAAACCTCCTAAATCAACTTAAAATAAGAACTGTTCCCTAAAAAAAAAATCAGTTTTGGAAACTTTCACGAAAATGTGGTAATTTGCTGATAAATTTCTAAGCCCCGTAACACCCTAAAAAAGTTAAATATGTTTATGAAATGAAGCCAGAATAAAGAGGACATATTGGTAATGTGACTTAGTAACTAATTTATGTAATACAACTTTCCTTTTTTAGAAGCAGAGAATTTCAAAGTTCATAAAATGCAAATTTTTTCAATTTTTCATGATATTTTGATGTTTTTCACAAAAAACACACAAAGTAGTGACCAAATTTTGCCACTAATATAAAGTGCCATATGTGACGAAAAAACAATCTCAGAATCGCTAGCATACGTTAAAGCATCACTGAGCTATAAGCGCATAAAGTGAGACAGGTCAGATTTTGAAAAATGATCCTGGTCTTTTAGGTGCAAATAGGCTTGGTCTTGAAGGGGTTAAAGACCCCTAATTTCCCATAGAAAATAATGGCCCATTAAAAGTAATGGCCACACTCTAAACAATAACAGCCAATCACAGCACATATGCAAATAGCAAATAATAGTAAATGAAATATAGCAGCCAAAGCAGCCTAAGGTCTTATCAGTCAATGCCTCACAACATCCACACAGTCACATGTCCACTATTGGCCAATAGAAGATGGAAGGTCCTTAACGATTTTGTCTCACTGACATGAGTAAGATTGTCATGGTAACCGAGCAATGATTTTTACTATTATAAGTAGCAGAGCCGCTCTTAAAGAGACGGGACCCAAGCCGCTCTTAAAGGGGCGTGACCCAAGCCTCTCTTAAAGGGACGGGACCCAAGTCGCTCTTAAAGGGTCGGGACCCAAGTCGCTCTTAAAGGGTTGGGACCCAAGTCGCTCTTAAAGGGCCGGGACCCAAGTCGCTCTTAAAGGAATGGGACTCTAGTCGCTCTTAAAGGGACCCTAGTCGCTCTTAAAGGGTTGGGACCCAAGTCGCTCATAAAGGGCCGGGACCCAAGTCGCTCTTAAAGGAATGGGACTCTAGTCGCTCTTAAAGGGACCCTAGTCGCTCTTAAAGGGACGTGACCAATGTCGCTCTTAAAGGGACGTGACCAATGTCGCTCTTAAAGGGACGTGACCAATGTCGCTCTTAAAGGGACGGGACCAATGTCGCTCTTAAAAGGACGGGACCAATGTCGCTCTTAAAGGGACGGGACCAATGTCACTCTTAAAGGGACCCAAATTGCTCTTAAAGGGATGGAACCCATTTTGGTCTTAAATTGATGGGACCCATGTCGCTCTTAAAGGGACGGGGCCCATGTCGCTCTTAAAGGGACGGGGCCCATGTCGCTCTTAAAGGGACGGGACCCATGTCGCTCTTAAAGAGACAGGACATAAATTGCTCTTAAAAGGACGGTGCCAGGGTTAAAGTTTTTCTTAAAAGGAAGTCACTGTTAAAGGGGCGCTCTTTTCAAGCACTACCTATTTTCCTGGAAATGCAAATCTAGTTTAAAACTGAATTTCAGTTTATTAATGCCGATTATTATTTTTATTTTTTTTTTTTTTTACAGTTTTTTTTACAGTCAGTTTCTTTATTGTCTCAACATGATTTTTTTTTGTTTTATTGTGAAATCCAGGAATGAGCTGATACGCTTCATCTCATGCTTTAAACACATTTATAGATCTTAATCTAATAAACATTGGCAGTGGGGCAATCTTTGAAGTTCTGTTTGTTTATGCTTTGCAACACAAGTATTTCTGGCGTACAATACTACAAAAGACTGCGTGGAACACCTTCACAGGAGACAATATGATTTAAAGGATCATTTCCACACTCCTGGTGAGATCAAACATCATCGCATGATAGGGCAGATAGCCTGAAAATGTATTAATGCACCAGCACTTTACAGGGAGGACAGCCAATGAAGCAAGGACTTATTATTATTATTTTTTTATAATCTGACTTTTAAGTTATGTGTTTTTTTTTTTTACAGTGACACCTCTATGAGCCGACCACCCAATTTTGCACAAAAAAAGGTCTTTTATAGGGGTGGTCATGTCAAAGAACGAAGTATAGAAAATGCAGAATTAAATGTATATTTAAAGCAGGAATATGTACAGCATACATTTACACATTATTATTGATGAAAAAGCACACAGTCATGTCTTATCATGTGTTTAATGAGATAGTCGTCATACAGCAAACAGGACTGTATTATGGACTTTTTTACATCGTACATATAGGAAATATTGCCCAATCCTAAAACTATTCCTGGAACTGACTACAGTATAACATCAGTACAGTATCACACCAGTAAAGTATAACATCAGTACAGTATAACATCAGTACACTGCAAACTAAAAAGTATAAAAGAGTGCAGAAAGTTCTGCAACTGAAATACAGTACAGTGCTATATCGTATCACTGGGGGCCCCAGCAATCAAGAGATACAATACCGTACTGTGGTACCATGTTCTCTTCTTGAATGGAGAAGCAGTTGGGCATGTATGCTTTTGCATAAAGATGAGCAAATCTACAGTATGAAAGAAACAAAACACTTAGGGGGAGATTTTTTAAACATGGTGTAAAGTGGAACTGGCTCAGTTGCCCCTAGCGCCCAATCAGATTCCACCTTTCATTCCTCACAGACTCTTTGGAAAATGAAATGTGGAATCTGATTGGTTGCCAGGGGCAACTGAGCCAGTTTCACTTTACACCATGTTTGATAAATCTCCCCCATAGTTCCTAACAGCATTCTGCTTATGAGGCTGTTGGGCTTTGAAGTCTGCTCCATTCCATTCCGCTCCTCCCCGGGTGCTGGAAAAAAGCTGGATCCAATCCTAAGAAACGTCTCCCAGTTTCCCAGAACTGGATTCAGCTTTTCCCAGCACCCCGGGAGGAGCGGAATGGAATGGAGTGGAGCAGACTTCAAAGCCCCACAGCCTCATGAGCAGAATGCTGTTAGGAACTAAGGGGGACATGTATCATGTGGCGTTTGTTTGTTTTTTCGGCGGAAAGAGCCGATTTGCGAATATTTTATCCGCAAATTGTCCGTTTTGCGAATAAAATATTCGCAAATCGTCTCTTTCTGGTGGGTACGCCAGGGGGGGCGGGGAGGGGGTGTGTAGGGGGCGGAATGGGGGCGCGGACTCATAGTCCGCGGGTGATTCAGCATTTTTTTTTCACTTAAAGATACGCCGAAAACCTACGCCAGCTGGGGGCTGGAGTAGGTTTTCGGCGTATCTTTAAGTGAAAAAAAAATGCTGAATCACCCGCGGACTATGAGTCCACGCCCCCATTCCGCTTTTCGGCTGTGCGCACCGGAGCGCACAGGATTTGTGTAGTCCGTCTCTACATAAATCCCCATAGCGCCGGCGTAAAAAGCGTCAGACTTAATAAATGTCCCCCTAAGTGTTTTGTTTCTTTCCTACTGTAGATTCGCTCATTTCTACTCTTGCTCATACAACAAACAGAGATTTAAAAAAAAAAAAAAAACCTTTGCGACAAACAGGAACATGTAATGCTTCAGGTCATAGGGAGATACAACTGGCCATACCTTTGTTTGTAAAGTTATAAAGTCATCATCTTCCTTTGCAGCAGCCCAGATGCCACCTCCCCTCCCACCTTACTGGAGTGACATAGAGGACGGCTCTTTGGCTGCAAAATAAAATGACAATTTTAGAACTTTACAAACAGCCATCAGAACAAACCTGTGACTTTGAAACTTAACTGAAACATACAGTAATTGTTCAACTGAGTACTGTAAGATGTTAAAGGGGTTGTCCAGGGGAAAAAATATTTCTTTCAAATCAACTGGTGTCAGAATTAAAATAATAATAATTTTTATTTATATAGCGCCAACTGATTCCGCAGCACTTTACAATTCGATTTTTAATTAACTTTTATTTAAAAATCTCAAGTCTTCCATACTTAGTAGCTACTATATATCCTGCAGGAAATGTTGTTTATTTACATTCAGAAACAGTGCTCTCTGCTGACATCTCTGGCCGAGTCAGGAACTGTCCAGAGCAGGAGAGGTTTTCTATGGGGATTTGCTACTGCTCTGGACAGTTCCTGACTCGGCCAGAGATGTCAGCAGAGAGCACTGTGTCTAAATGTAAATAAACAACATTTCCTGCAGGATAGATAGTAGCTTATAAGTATGGGAAGACTTGAGATTTTTAAATAGAAGTAAATTACAAATCTATATAACTTTCTGACACCAGTTCATTTGAAAGAATTTTTTTTTTGCTGGATAACCCCTTAACCCTTTGAGGACCAGGCCCAAAATGACCCAGTGGACCGCGCAAATTTTGATCTTAGTGTTTTCGTTTTTCCCTCCTCCCCTTCTAAGAGCTCTAGCACTCTCAGTTTTCTATCTACAAGCCATGTAAGTGCTTGTTTGTTACAGGAATAGTTGTATTTTTTAATGGCGTCATTCATTTTACCATATATTTTACCAAATATATTATTTATGAAGATATAAATTGGTGAAATCGCAAAAAAGAATGCAATATGGTAACGTTTGGGGGGTTCCTGTGTTTACGTAATGCACTGTATGGTAACAGCGACATGATACAATTATTCTATAGGTCAGTCCGAACACAACCATATGCAGGTTTACACAGATTCTCTAATGTTATATATTTTTTTTAAATGAAATCCTTTTTTTTGGCAATTAATTATAAATAAAATTGGACTATTGTGACACTTATAACTGTTTTATTTTTTCACCTATGGGGCTGTATGGGGGGTCATTTTTTCCGCCATGATCTCTAGTTTTTATTAATACCATATATTTGAAGATCGGACGTTTTGATCACTTTTTATTAATTTTTTTTATATATAATGTAACATAAAATCTGTAATCCGCGCACTTTTTTCCCTCTTTTTGTGTACGCCGTTTACCGTTCGCAATGACGCTTGTTATATTTTAATAGATCGGACAATTACGCACGCTACGGTATATTATATGTTTATTTGTTTATTTATTTTTATATGTTTTATTTATATAATGGGAAAGGGGGGTGATTTCAACTTTTATTGGGGGAGGGGTTTTGGGGTTGTGTGTTAGTGTTTTTAACTTTTTTTTTTTTACACATTTGAAGTCCCTTTGAGGGACTTTTACATCCAGTACTTGGATTTGTACACTGATGATTGCTATGCCATAGGCATAGCATTGATCAGTGTTATCGGCAATCTGCTCATTGAGCCTGCCTGTGCTGGCTTAGTGCAGCAGATCGCCGATCGGACCGCACGGAGGCAGGTGAGAGACCTCCGGCGGTCCGTTTTACCGATCGGGACCCCCGCAGTCACACTGCGGGGGTCCCGATCGGTAAGTGACAGGGGACTCCCCCTGTCACTTACACTTAAATGCCGCGCTGCAGCATGTCATTGCCGGTGAGGTCCCGGCTGCTGATTGCAGCCGGCCCCCACCTGCTATAAAGTGCGCTCCGCTCTGGAGCACGCTTCATAGCGGAAGAAACACCCAGGGGGTACAGTTACGCCCTAGGTCGTCTGGGGACAGACTTCCATGGCGTAACTATACGCCCTGGGTCGTCTAAGGGTTAAGGACCAGGCCTGAAATGGCCTTAAGGACCGGAGCAAATTTTATGAATATGACCTGTGTCACTTTATTCATTAATAACTTCGAGATGCTTTTACCTATCCGGCTGATTCTGAGATTGTTTTCTCGTGACATATTGTACTTCACATATCTTGTAAATTGGAGTCGATACTTATAAGGAATCTTTATGAAAAAAAACAAATATAGCGTGAAAAATTGTGAAAAAATGCATTTTTCCAACTTTGAAACTTTTCTGCTTATACAGAAAATGGTTATACCACATAAATTATATATTAAATAGCATTACCAACATGTCTACTTTATGTTGGCGGCATTTATTAAACTATCTTTCATTTTTTTTAGACAATATAAAGCGTAAAACAGCAGCAAATTTCCAAATGTTCAGTAAAATTTCAAAATCAGATATTTTTAGGGACCTGTTCAGGTGAAGGCTGGGTTCACACTATGTATATTTGAGGCTGTATTTGTGAGGCTGTATAGCAACCAAAACCAGGAGTGGATTGAAAACACAGAAAGGCTCTGTTCACATAATGTTGTAATTGAGTGGATGGCCGTCATTTAATGGCAAATATTTGCTGTTATTTTAAAACAACGGCTGTGGTATTGAAATAATGGCCGTTATTTACTGTTATATGGCGGCCATCCACTCAATTTCAACATTGTGTGAACAGATCCTTTCTGTGTTTTCAATCCACTCCTGGTTTTGGTTGCTATGAGGACCTGACATGAGGACCAAATACAGCCTCAAATATACATAGTGTGAACCCAGCCTTAACCCCTTAACGACATCGGGCGTACCCATACGCCCCCGTTGCCTGGGCTTTAACGCAAACGGGCGTATGGGTACGCCCGATGTTTCCCCGATCGCTGCGTGTTCACACACAGCGGTCGGGGAAGATGGCCTGCTATAATGTATAGCAGGCCATCTTAGCTTCACGGCACGGGGGGTGGTTAACACCCCCCGTGCTTACGATCGCCGCTATAGGCTGATCAATTCAGATCAGCCAATAGCGGCGATCGGAACCTTTCCGGGTCATCGGTGACCCGATGACCCGGAAAAAAATGGCGGTCGGTGCTGTCCGAGGACGGCACCGACCGCCATTACTGTAAAAAGTAATGGTGGTCACCGTGCCACCGGCCCGATCGCCGTGAACGGCCGGCCGGCCATTCACGGCGATCGGGCCGGTGGCACGGCGATCAGAGTCCCACAATATAGTAAATACCTGCCCTGGACCCCTCAGCTAGGTAGCCGAGGGGTCCAGAGCAGGTATTTGTACATTACTCACCTGTCCCGGGCTCCTGATCGGCGTCTTCCGGGTTCGCGGCGTCCTCCGTCATTCCGTTCGGTCTTCGGGTCTTTCCGGCGGTCCCCGTCGTCTTCTTTCGGCTATTTTCGGCTCCAGCCTCGTCATTTTCCGGATTTTGCGCTCTGCTGCCCCCTAGCGGCTGATATGTGTAATACACTTATCAGCAGCTACAGGGATATTCAGAATGTAGAAAAAGGTTTTTTTTTTTTCCAAATTTTTTTTTTTTCTATTTTCCGCACCCTATCGCCGCTGAGTGTTGATCAGCATCGCACGAAAGTGTGCTGCTAATCAGCAACTCCTCCTTTTTGGCGTAGGGTGTTTTTTTTTCTATATCCTACTGCCACAGTCTGCTTATAAGTGCCGCACATAAGTGCGGCATTTATCAGCAACTCCTTTGTTGGCGTAGGTTTTTTTTTTATACTTACTGTAAAAAAACACGTAAAAAACACTACATTACACCACACTACATTGAATAAAGTTTGACACTACACCACTATATACCCCATATACTAATCCCCGTATAAAGATGGCCCCCAGGGTGTTTTCGGCGTCAGAGGGATGCGTTATTATTGCCTCCGACACCGAAACAGCCAGTGAGGATGAATGGGGGGATCCTTCTTTCCTCCATTCATCCTCATCATCCATTGACGTGTCTGGGGGTAGCGTAGCGTACGCTGCCCCCCAGACACGTCTTTTCCGCCAGTACCGTCCCAATAAGAGATGACGGTATGGTGTGAAATTCTACACACTCTGTGAGCGTACCTCAGGGTACACTTACAGATATAGGGTACGTGCAAACTGCGGAATGGCGAAGGATAACCCTTTGTGCATTCCGCAGCTGGCACCCGCCGGCGGACTGATGCGGGCGCATGTCTCTATCCGTGTCATAGACTCTATCCTATGCACGGGCGGAATCCGTCGTCCATCCAAAGAATGAACACGTTGGACGGAGAGCGGAATCCGCCCGTGCATAGAATGGAGTCTATGACACGTGTGGAGAGGCGCGCCTGCATCAGTCCGCCGGTGGGTGCCAGCTGCGGAATGCACGAAGGGTTATCTGTCGCGATTCCGCAGTGTGCATGTACCCTTAGAGTGTATGAAGGAAGGGACACTCGAATCCAGCCCCCAGATGCCCCCAGATGCCCCCTCCCCCCCCATCCTCGGAGTTAATGGGGAGATCGTCCGGGAACTGATCTTCCCACTGCTGGATAAAGGTCACCACCACCCGTACGGGGATAACTTTTATACCAGCACCCCCTCTTCCGGTCCCTCGCTGCCCTGTAGCTTGCAGCACGATCCGTAAATATCAGAAGTAGTAATAGCGCCCTAATATTTAGCAGCCATGGAGCGGACCCAGCGCTTCTGGATATGAAGGACCCCGTATCGCACCAGGACAACATTTTCCAGGTGACGTCCCCCACACTGGAAAACAGGAGACCCCAGAAGAAGTGCAGAGTGTGGCGTAACAGGGGGATCAGGAAGGGCACCATTTTCCAGTGTGACACCTGTCCTGATCCCCCCGGCCTCTGCATACTGGATCGCTCCAAGGCGCACCACACGTCATCGGAGTTCTACATTATCTAAATTCTGTCCCTTATTCCTATTTCAGGGGTCACGTTGGTCCGGGGATTATTCTGATCGCCATTATGGAGTCGGGAAGGAATTTTCCCCTGTGATGAGGCTACTGTCGTCTGCCTCACGAGGGGTTTTTGCCTTCCTCTGGATCAACACAGGTTGAATTTGATGGACAGCTGTCATTTTCAACCTTATAAACTAATAATTGGCCTAATACCCCCAAATAAATTAGAATTGTCCCTTTTCCCCAGCTAAATAGGTATGGCCGCCATTCCCATTAGAGGATGCCATGATGCAATTACAAAGCCTCTGTGCGGCCAGGACAGTAGAAACCCCCCACAAGTGACCCCATTCTGGAAACTACACCCCATAAGGAATCTAATAAGGGGGGCAGCGGGGATATGGCCCCCTGGTGACGGCCACATTTGGGACGTGAAAATGAAAAAAATTGTATTTTTTATTTTCTCGGCACATGTTCTACGTAAGTGCCCATCACCAGTGGGGTCCATATGCTCACTGCACCCCTTGTTGGATTCCTTATGGGGTGTAGTTTCCAGAATGGGGTCACTTGTCAGGGGTTTCTACTGACCTGGCAGCACAGGAGCTTTGTAATTGCGACATGGCCTCCATCCTCCATTCCAGCCTCTAAATGGCGCTCTGTCCCTTTGGTGACTTGCCCTGTGCCCATATGGCACATTATGCCCACATGTGGGGTATTTTCGTACTCAGGGGACACTACCCTACACGTTTTGTGTTCATTTTCTTTTTTAACCCCTTGTGGAAATGGAAAAAAATCAAGGCTAGACCAACATTTAGTGTAATTTTTGTAAAATTTTTACTCTAAATTATTAATCTTGTCATGTTTTTTCATTTTCACAAGGGGTTAAAAGATAAAAAAAAACATTTAATGTGTAGAGCAATTTCCCCTGAGTACGGAAATACCCCACATGTGGACATAAAGCGCCATGCGGGTGCAGGGTAAGCCTCCGAAGGGAAGGAGCACCATTTCGTTTTTGAAGGCTGGATTTGGATGGAATGGATTTTGAGGGGCCATGTTGCATTCAAAAGGCCTCTGTGTTGCCAAGACAGTTGAAACCCCCCACAAGTGACCCCATTATGGAAACTACACCCCTCAAGGAATGTAACAAGGGGTGTAGTGAGCATATGGACCCCACTGGTGACGGGCACAAATGTGGAACAATGTGGCGTGAAAATGAAATATTACATTTTTTACACTATAATGTTGGTTTAGCCTTGAATTTATCATTTTCACAAGGGGTTAAAAGAGAAAAAAACACACAATATGTGTAGAGCAATTTCCCCCGAGTCCGTAAATACCCCACATGTGGACATAAAGCGCCATGTGGGTGCAGGGCAAGCCTCCGAAGGGAAGGAGCGCCATTTGGATTTTGGAGGTTGGATTTGGCTAGAATGGATGATGAACGCCATGTCGCATTTACAGAGCCCTCGTGCTGCCAAAACACTGGAAACCCCCCACAAGTGACCCCATTCTGGAAACTGCACCCCTCAGGGAATCTAACAAGGGGTGCAGTGAGGATATGGACCCCTTGATGACGGGCACATTTGTGCCATGAACGTGAAAAAATGAAATTTTTCCCTTTCACGTCACATTGTTCCACATTTGTGCCCGTCACCAGTGGGGTCCATATGCTTACTGCACCCCTTGTTAGATTCCTTGAGGGGTGTAGTTTCCAGAATAGAATCACTTGTGGGGGGTTTCCAGTGTCTTGGCAGCACGAGGGCTCTGTAAATGCGACATGGCCCTTGAAATCCTTTTCAGTGAAATTCAGCTTCCAAAAGCCAATTGGCGCTCCTTCCCTTTGGAGGCTCGTCCTGCGCCCCCTTGGCACTCTATCGCCACATGTGGGGTATTTCTGTACTCGGGAGAAACTGCGCTACACATTTTTTGTCTTTTTTTGCCTCTTATCCCTTTAAGAAAATGAAAAATTGAAGGCTAGAACAACGTTTTAGTGTAAAAAATAAATTTTTCTTTTTTCACGCCATATTGTTCGGAAAATCTGTGAAGCACCTGTGGGGTCCAGATGCTCACCGCACCCCTTGTTACATTCCTTGAGGGGTGTAGTTTTCTAAATGGTGTCCCTTTAGGGGTGTTTTTTAGGTTTTGACACCCCAGAGCCTCTGCCAACCTGAAGTGGTACAGTCAAAAATGACCAAATATAACGGAGGCGTTGAAATTCACTAGGCGCTCCCTTATATCTGAGGCTTGTGGTTGCGTCAAATAGCGCAATAGGGTCACATATGGGGTATTTCTATAAACTGCAGAAACGGGGCAATAATTATTGGGGTGCATTTCTCTGGTAATAGGTTTATAATTATGAAAAATATTGGATTACAATAAAATCTCTGCACAGAAAATTAAAATTTTCAAATTCCTTACACACTTCGCTTTTATTTCTGTGACTCCCCTAAAGGGTTAAAACACTTTCTGGATGTGCTTTTGCAGAGTTTGGGGGGTGCAGTTTCTGAAATGGGGTGCTTTGTGGGGCTTTCTAACATACAGGCCCCTCAAATACACTTTAAACCTGAACAGGTCCCTAAAAATATCTGATTTTGAAATTTTACTGAAAATTTGGAAATTTGCTGCTAATGTTTTAAGCTTCCTATCGTCTAAAAAAAATGAAAGATAGTTTAATAAATGCCGCCAACATAAAGTAGACATGTTGCTAATGCTATTTAATATATAATTTATGTGGTATAACCACTTTCTGTATACGCAAAAAAGTTTCAAAGTTGGAAAAATGCATTTTTTCACATTTTTTCACATTATTTGGGTTTTTTTCATAAAGATTTGTTATGAGTATCGACTCCAATTTACCAGAAATGTAAAGTACAATATGTCACGAGAAAACAATCTCAGAATCAGCCGGATAGGTAAAAGCATCCCGAAGGTATTAATGACTAAAGTGACACTGGTCATATTCATAAAATTTGTCTCTGTCATTAAGGCCATTTCAGGCTCTGTCCTTAAGGGGTTAAAGTGTATTTGAGGGGACTGTATGTTAGAAAGCCCCACAAAGCACCCCATTTCAGAAGCTGCACCCCCCAAACTCTTCAAAAGCACATCCAGAAAGTTTTTTAACCCTTTAGGGGAGTCACAGAAATAAAAGCTAAGTGTGTAAGAAATTTGAAAATTTTAATTTTCTGTGCAGAGATTTTATTGTAATTCAATATTTTTCATAATTATAAACCTATTACTAGAGAAATGCACCTCAATATTGCCCCGTTTCTGCAGTTTATAGAAATACCCATATGTGGCTCTATTGCGCTTTTTGACGCAACCACAAGCCTCAGGTATAAAGGAGCGCCTAGTGAATTTCAATGGCTCCGTTATATTTGGTCATTTCTGACTGTACCACTTCAGGTTGGCAGAGGCTCTGGGGTGCCAAAACCTAAAAAACACCCCTAAAGGGACACCATTTAGAAAACTACACCCCTCAAGGAATGTAACAAGGGGTGCGGTGAGCATCTGGACCCCACAGGTGCTTCACAGATTTTCAGAACAATATGGCGTGAAAAAAGACAAAAGTATTTTTTACACTAAAACGTTGTTCTAGCCTTCAATTTTTCATTTTCACAAAGGGATAAAAGGGAAAAAAAAAATCACAAAACATGTAGCGCAGTTTCTCCCGAGTACAGAAATACCCCACATGTGGACATAAAGTGCCAAGCGGGCGTAGGACGAGCCTCCAAAGGGAAGGAGCGCCAATTGGCTTTTGGAAGCTGGATTTCACTGGAATGGATTTCAAGGGCCACGTTGCATTTACAGAGCCCTCGTGCTGCCAAGACACTGGAAACCCCCACAAGTGACCCCATTCTGGAAACTACACCCCTTAAGGAATCTAAGAAGGGGTGCAGTGAGCATATGGACCCCACTGGTGACGGGCACAAATGTGGAAAAATGTGACGTGAAAGGGAAAATTTTCATTTTTTCACTCTCACGGCACAAATATCCATATCCTCATTGCACCCCTTGTTAGATTCCTTGAGTGGTTTAGTTTCCAGAATGGGGTCACTTGTGGGGGTTTCCACTGTCTTGGCAGCACGAGGGCTCTGTTAATGCGACATGGCGTTCATCATCCATTCTAGCCAAATCCAACCTCCAAAATCCAAATGGCGCTCCTTCCCTTCGGAGGCTTGCCCTGCACCCACATGGCACTTTATGTCCACATGTGGGGTATTTACGGACTCGGGGGAAATTGCTCTACACATTTTGTGTTTTTTTTTTCTCTTTTAACCCCTTGTGAAAATGATAAATTCAAGGCTAGACCAACATTATAGTGTAAAAAATGTAATATTTCATTTCCACGCCACATTGTTCCACATTTGTGCCCGTCACCAGTGGGGTCCATATGCTCACTACACCCCTTGTTACATTCCATGAGGGGTGTAGTTTCCATAATGGGGTCACTTGTGGGGGGTTTCAACTGTCTTTGCAACAGAGGGGCCTTTTAAATGCAACATGGCCCCTTGAAATCCAAATCCAGCCTCAAAAAACCAAATGGCGCTCCTTCCCTTTGGAGGCTTACCCTGCGACCGCATGGCGCTTTATGTCCACATGTGGGGTATTTACGTACTCAGGGGAAATTGCTCTACACATTTTGTGTGTTTTTTTTTTTATCTTTTAGCCCCTTGTGAAAATGAAAAAATCATGACAAGATCAATGATTTAGAGTAAAAAAATTTTAAAAAATTACACTAAATGTTGGTCTAGCCTTGATTTTTTTTTCCATTTCCACAAGGGGTTAAAAAAGAAAATAAATGCAAAACGTGTAGGGTAATTTCCCCTGAGTACGAAAATACCCCACATGTGGACATAATGTGCCATATGGGCACAGGGCAAGCCACCAAAGGGACAGAGCGCCATTTAGAGGCTGGAATGGAGGATGGAGGCCATGTCACAATTACAAAGCTCCTGTGCTGCCAGGACAGTAGAAACCCCCCACAAGTGACCCCATTCTGGAAACTACACCCCATAAGGGGTGCAGTGAGCATATGGACCACACTGGTAACAGGCACATATGTAGAACATGTGCCGTGAAAATAAAAAATACCATTTTTTTCATTTTCACGTCCCAAATGTGGCCGTCACCAGGGGGCCATATCCCTGCTGCCCCCCTTGTTAGATTCCTTATGGGGTGTAGTTTCCAGAATGGGGTCACTTGGGAGGGGGGTTCTACTGTCCTGGCCGCACAGAGGCTTTGTAATTGCATCCTGGCATCCTCTAATGCAGGGGTCTCAAACTCGCGGCCCGCGGGCCAACTGCGGCCCTCGGGACACTAGTTTGCGGCCCCCACCTCAATGGTAACTTTACTGTAAGTGCGGCCCTGTGTCACTGACAGTGGCGGATTATAATGTGGGCGTTTTGGGGGGCCGCCCGAGGCTCCGGGGGGCCCATGCCGCCGCCCACATTATTCGTTTGCAGCACACGGCCGCACGTCACTTTCGGGGCCCAGCGGGCCCCTGAGTGATGTGCTGCTGTGGTGTGCGCTGTCCCTGGAGTCCGGATCTCGTCTGCCCCGCTCTTGCGAGCCAGATGCGGCTGTTTTCATGACCGCATCTGGCTCGCAGATCGCTCCGCTGCTGCCCGCAGCTGCTGTCCGCAGCTGCTGTCCGCCTCACCTACTGGCCAGCTGTAGCGCCCGGACAGGCTCCTCCTATCCAATCAGTGGAGACCGGGAGCGTGGTGCGCTGCCCATGCTTCTCTCCCTGTCTCTCCCCCCCGTTTCTCCCCCCCATCCCCATGCTTCTCTCCCCCATGCTTTTCTCCTGTTTCTCTCCCCCATCCCCATGTTTCTCTCCCCCCTTCCTCCTCACCTCCTCCGAGATAGTCGCTACTGCTGTCCGCCTCACCTACTGGCCGACCGTGGGGCCCGGACGTGCTCCTCCAATCAGTGGAGACCGGGAGTGTGCTGCGCTGCGGCGGGCCGTAGCGCACGCGTTGATTGTATGTGTGCATCACGGCCCGCCGCAGCGCAGCACACTCCCGGTCTCCACTGATTGGAGGAGCACGTCCGGGCCCCACGGTCGGCCAGTAGGTGAGGCGGACAGCAGTAGCGACTATCTCGGAGGAGGTGAGGAGGAAGGGGGGAGAGAAACATGGGGATGGGGGAGAGAAACAGGAGAAAAGCATGGGGGAGAGAAGCATGGGGATGGGGGGGAGAAACGGGGGGGAGAGACAGGGAGAGAAGCATGGGGATGGGGGAGAGAAGCATGATGATGGGGGAGAAACGGGAGAGAAGCAGGGGGGAGAGAAACCTGGGGATGGGGGAGAAACGGGAGAGAAACCTGGGGATGGGGGAGAAACGGGAGAGAAACATGGGGATGGGGGAGAGAAACCTGGGGATGGGGAAGAGAAACCTGGGGATGGGGGAGAAACAGGGGAGAGAAGCAAGGGGGGGGAGAAACATGGGGATGGGAAAAGAAACAGTGGAGAAAAGCAGGGGGGAGAGAAACCATTTGATGACATTGGAATGTTTTTGTAAGAGCTTTTCTTGTGGAAACCCTGATGCGGCCCAGCCTCACCCAGACTCTACCTCCAGCGGCCCCCGGGTAAATTGAGTTTGAGACCCCTGCTCTAATGGGAATGGCGGCCATACCTATTTAGCTGGGGAAAAGGGACCATTCTAATTTATTTGGGGGTATAAGGCCAATTATTAGTTTATAAGGTTGAATATGATAGGTGTCCATCAAATTCAACCTGTGTTGATCCAGAGGAAGGCAAAAAACCCTCGTAAGGCAGGCGACAGTAGCCTCATCACTGGGAAAAAATTCCTTCCCGACTCCATAATGGCAATCAGAATAATCCCTGGATCAACGTGACCCCTGAAATAGGAATAAGGGACGGAATTTAGAAAATGTAGAACTCTAATGACGTGTGGTAGGCCTTGAAGCAATCCAGTATGCAGAGGTCGGGGTGATCAGGACAGGTGTCACACTGGAAAATGGTGTCCTTTCTGATCCCCCTGTTACACCACACTCTGCACTTCTTCTGGGGTCTCCTGTTTTCCAGTGTGGGGGACGTCACCTGGAAAATGTTGCCCTGGTGCGATACGGGGTCCCTCATATCCAGAAGCGCTGGGTCTGCTCCATGGCTGCTAAATATTAGGGCTCTATTACTGCTTCTGATATTTTCGGATCGCGCCGCAAGCTACAGTAGCTCGGGCAGCGTGGGACCGGAAGAGGGGGTGCTGGTATAAAAGTTATCCCTGTACAGGTGGTAACCTTTATCCAGCAGTGGGAAGATCAGTTCCCGAACGATCTCCCCACTAACTCGGAGGGGGGGGGGGGGGGCATCTGGGGGCTGGATTCTGGTGGCCCTTCCCTCATACACTCTAAGGCTATGTTCACACTACGTATATTTCAGTCAGTATTGTGGTCCTCATATTGCAACCAAAACCAGGAGTGGATTAAAAACACAGAAAGGCTCTGTTCACACAATGGTGAAATTGAGTGGATGGCCGCCATATAACAGTAAATAACTGCCATTATTTCAATATAACAGCAGTTTTAAAATAACAGCAAATATTTGCCATTAAATGGCGGCCATCCGCTCAATTACAAGATTGTGTGAACGGATCCTTTCTGTGTTTTTAATCCACTCCTGGTTGCAATATGAGGACCACAATACTGACTGAAATATACGTAGTGTGAACCCAGCTTAAGGGTACGTGCACACTGAGGAATGGCGAAGGATAACCCTTTGTGCAGTCCGCAGCTGACACCCACCGGCGGACTGATGCGGGCGCGCGTCTCTGTCCGTGTCATAGACTCCATTCTATGCACGGGCGGATTCCGCTCTCCGTCCAATTTCATTCTTTGGACGGACGATGGAATCCACCCATGCATAACATGGAGTCTATGACACGGGCGGAGACGCACGCCTGCATCAGTCCGCCGGCGGGTGCCAGTTGCGGAATGCACAAAGGGTTATCCTTCGCCATTCCGCAGTGTGCACATACCCTATATCTGTAAGTGTACCCAAAGGTACTCTCACAGAGTTTATAGAATTTCACGCCATACTGTCATCTCTTATTGGGACGGTACTGGTGTAAAAGACGTGTCTGGGGGGCAGCGTACACTACGCTAGCCCCAGACACGTCACTGGATGATGAGGATGAGGATGAATGGAGGAAAAAAGCTGTTCGGTGTCCGAGGCAATAATAACGTATGCGTCTGATACCGAAAACATCCTGGGGGCTACTTTTATATGGGGATTGGTATATGGGGTATGTAGTGGTGTAGTGTCAAACTTTATTCAATGTAGTGTAGTGTGGTGTAATGTAGTGTTTTCTACGTGTTTTTTTACAGTAAGTATAAAAAAAAAACCTAAGCCAAAAATGGTGTTGCTGATAAATGCCGCACTTATGTGCGGCACTTATCAGCAGACCGTGGCAGTAGGATTTAGAAAAAAAAAACACCCTACGCCAAAAAGGAGGAGTTGCTGATTAGCAGCGCACTTTCGTGCGATGCTGATCAATACTCAGCGGCGATAGGGTGCGGAAAATAGAAAAAAATAAAACTTTTACTACATACTGAACATCCCTATAGCTGCTGATAACTGTATTACACTTATCAGTCACTAGAGAGCAGCAGAGCGCAAAATCTGGAAAAAGACGATGCTGGAGCCGAAAAAAGCCGAAGGGGACCGCACAGAAGAAGCGGAAGACCCGAAGAGAAGACGAGGACGCCGCAAACCCGGAAGACGCCGATCAGGACCCCGGGACAGGTGAGTAATGTAGAAATACCTGCTCTGGACCCCTCAACTACCTAGCTGAGGGGTCCAGAGCAGGTATTTATAACTTTTGGGGACTTTGATCGCCTTGAACAGGCCAGTGGCACCGTGACCACCATTACTTTTTACAGTAATGGCGGTCGGTGCCGTCCTCGGACAGCACCGACCGCCATTTTTTTTTCCGGGTCATCGGGTCACTGATGGCCCGGAAAGGTTACGATCGCCGCTATTGGCTGATCTGAACTGATCAGCCAATAGCAGCGATCGTCGGCATGGGGGGGGGGTTAACAACCCCCCATGCCGACAGGGAGAGATGGCCTGCAGTGTATTTCAGCAGGCCATCTCTCCCAATCGCATGCGGCCGGTCCGCGGCGCCCTCTTAAAGGACCCGCGTACCGGTACATCATGGGTCCTTAAGTGACAGTGATCCATGACGTATCGGTACGTCATGGGTCCTTAAGAGGTTAAAGTGTCACTGTCAGTTGGGAAAACTTTTGAGATGTCACAGACACATGTCAAACGTTTGTTTTGGTCCAGGACTAAGTGTTCACACCCGTACTGATTGTGAGAATGAGCAGGGAGAGCACCACACTACAGCGCGTCCTCTCCTTGTAAGGAAAATACAGTAGGGCTCCATAGACTTCCATTATGAGCCCAACTCTTTTTTTTCTAACACAGAGCAGGAGTGGACCGTGCTGTAGCATGTGTTTTCCCCACTCATTCTCACAATTAGTACGGGTGTGAACACTTAGTCCTGGACCAATCAATACTTTTGACATGAATCCTACAGTCCTGTACTGCAGTGCTCTTCTACCTGGGGCTCTCCAGTACGGTATACCGGGAGTGACTAGGAGTTTTATTTCCATACAAACTGGGGGGTCACAGGTAAAATGACACTAAAGTACTGTATAGTAAGCAGGCTCGGACTGGCCCACAGGGGAGCAGGGGAATCCTCCGGTGGGCCCTACCCCTTGGTGGGCCCCTGATCAGGAGCTGGGCCTCCCTGTTTAGTAGCTCCAGGATGACATATAATCCCCCAGCTATGCTGCACACACCTGTCACCAGGTTGTTCATTTTATCTTATTATATATTATTATATCAAGAAACTTAAGTGGCACACTATGCTGTTTGTATAGAGTGACTGACAAGTTACTAGCAGTGAGCTAGTATCGCCGTTCTCATATACAGCTCCATGCAAAGTCGCTATAGTAATGTAAAAGGTTTGGCGCCGGTTATATCTAGTATATGTAGGGTGGGCCCCTAGAATCAAATTCCCTGGTGGGCCCAAGGTACCCCAGTCCGACACTGATATTGAGGAACAAGTTTTAATTGATTCTGCCCAAAAAAGTGACATTTTCATACTCTCTCTCAACTTGAAGCAGTGAATCAATCAGTAACTGATTGCCCAGTTCAGCAGCAAGCAATTTATGCTGTCTGACACTTAGCACTGTTCAATGCTATTGGTTGCTCTGGAGAAACTGAGGGCCCCCCATCACTCAGTTCAGGATCCTCAGGATCAGAATCACTGTCTCCAATCACTACCAGAGAATCTAAGTTGTCACCAGTGTAAAAGCATTCAATATCTTCATCAATGTGTTCCACATCACTGGTCACATTACCAGCCTGAGCAAGGTGAGTGAGATGGTTAGGAGATTCACCTGTCTCCTCAACATCAGAGAGGAAGTCATCCACATGAGCTGCTAACTCAGTCACTCTTAAGAAAACCCTTAGTAATAGTGTCAGCCTTAATATCAGCTAGTTTCCCTTGTAACTTTCCTTCTTCACTCTTCTTCATCATGGCAATTCTATCACACAGGGTTAAAATGGACAGTTTTATTTTGCTACTCGAACTCTCCATAGCTGATGTTCTTGTCTATCTTTGTATAGACCTAAAAGGCAAAAAAAAAAAAACTGTTGGGTTTGTTAATTCCCCCCCCCCCTTTCACTATTCCACATGTATCCAACGCCCTTTCGTTAGATGCATCTGGAATAGACCCTGGCATTGCACCGTTCAGCACACCATAATGCTGACCGGGTGCTCTCTCCTTGATTCTCAGACAGGTTCTCTGGTAGAGTACAGTCCAGCTTGCTTCGGGGTTCCTGGCATCTGCACGTCCCGTTCAGCCAATCGGTGTCTGCATCGGGGCAGCACACTGATTGGCTGAGCGGGAAGTCTAGCCGGGAACCCCAAAGCAAGCCACAGCGGTGTGTGCATCGTCCAGAGCCGTTAGCTAGGAGGAGAGATCCGTGCCCGGCACCAGCAGCACAGCAATGAGGACACTGGACGGGGAGCTTGATTCAGCCTGAGATCTCCTTTCAGTGGTCTGTGCAGGCAGGAGGATGGGTGCCTCTGACACTGTCATTTATGCTCCGGTCGGCGAAGGGTTACTTTACATATTATGGATGTTAATCCTGCTGCGAGTATGTCTTCTTTTAACAGAAAATACATTGCAATGGATCCACAGTGGATTTCTCTGCGAATTTGCAGCGTGAAATCCGCTGCGGATCCGTTATGTGTGAAGCTACCCTAACAGTACCTTTATGTGTGTACCAACCTTGTGGTAGTTTCTGTATTCTGTATCACCATATTGCTGTTGATGAAATCATATTCTGTATTTTTTTAAATCATCATATTTTACTGAGGGTTTGGTATCATTGGACATACGGTAGAGAGCAGAGTTTTATTGCAATGAATACTGAAAACAGTAATAGCACCCCACTTTGTGCCTGTACCAAAAAAAAATGTCCACCTTTGTACCCCCTAATAAGGAATGGTAGCCCCTTAGTGTTCCTTTTTTTTCTCCAGTAAATGATTCTATGATGACTGGATTTTTTGAGACCTCTACTGTGTAGTCAGCATGATGGCATGGATGACATGATAAAATTATGTCATTTCCCCATCTGGGTCAGAAGACTGACATTCTATGCCCAAACCTGCTGTCTTTTAGGCTGCAAGCCTAAGGTGACCAAGAGAATAGCAGGGCAAGAAGTCCTATCTGTGTCCTAAAAACATAGACGCAGTAGAAGTACTGTGTTTCCACGAAAATAAGACAGTGCCTTATATTAATTTTTCCTTACTTTCAGGGGACATCCTATTTCTCGTGGGGTAAAAGTAAGGCAGCTCACTGAACCTCCGCTGGGAGGCCTGGATGGTGCACGGGACAGCTGTGTGGCACACAGCAAATGCAAAGACGAAGAAAGAAGATTGTCCAGTTCCAGATATCCAGTCCCATAAAAGCAAACTTTTATTTGAAGATGAAACAGATACTCCTAGTCCAAAGGATCGACATGTTTCGGGCTACATGCCCTTAAACTTGATACCTGATACTTGATATCCTATTTCTCTTCCCCCCCCCCCCTCCCTTGGCTCTCTTCCCCTGGCTCTCTCCCCCTGGCATACTTTCTAATGTCCAGGAGACCAGGAGCGTGCAACGAGATGTGGTACATGTGGCAGGACATGCAGACGGATGTGGGGGGCATAGAACAGTGTACATAGAAATGAAAAACGTAGGTCAGCACATCCAATAAAAGCTTTCTTTATTTTCTTATTCCATTAAAATCGACAGATAGGCAGATACAAAAATAGGAAAGGTACACATTAAACGCGTTTCTGGCTATTCGCCCTTAGTCATAGATAATTTGTACACAGGTATGCTGGGATATATATAGAGGAATAAATACATAGTCCCTGTTACGAATTGCTGGTGAGAACAAGACACTAGACAGTGGGCCCTGAATCTGACCCCACCCACTGTCACCTGCCTACTTGCCTCGGTCGATCCTAGGCGGTCGCGGACAACCACGAAGACAATCCCTATGCTGAATACGTGCAAAACATAAAACGCAGACAGACAGACAAACACAATGCGGAAAGGTCAACTAGCCAAGTCAGAAACCGAACGAGCAACGCAGTACCAAATCAGGAAGAAGCGGGTAGTCAGAGGGCAGGCAAAAGGTCAGAATCCAGGCAAGACAATATAGGAGAAAAGAGCAGAATACAGGGAACTGGGGAGCTGGGATCAGAACAACTAATAACCAGCAAGGAGAGCTGGCAGTGATTACACTTTATACTGGGTCAGGAGGCCGGACCAGCACACCATTGGTCCGACCCCCTGATCCCAGATACCTAGCAGATGGCCTGCTACAGACTGAGTGGCGGAGCAATCCGCCCCTCAGCCCGAGCCTGATGCCGTTCAGCTGCACAGGCTGGGCGGCCGGCATGAGTGACAAGGAGCCGCGGCGTCCCTGGTTACCAGGGACGCCGTCGGGTCTCCGTGACGTCACCCGGCTCGGCCGGCTGCCTCGGCGCTGGGTCCTAGCGCCGCCAGAAGAAGCCGGGACCGATGAGGACGCCGCAGGAGCCCTGGCAGGTGAGTTCCTAACAGTCCCTCCCACACTTCACCTGGATCCCATTTCTTTCCTCATAGACACATAAAGTGGAAAAACACGAAAAAGCGCACATAAAGTGCACAGGGCAATATACTCTCAATGCCCATAATAGAAAGTTATTAAATATCTCCTGCATGGACTAGAGAAAAATGTTTAGCCACATTTGATGGATTTTTTGCGTTCACATGTGAAGCATCATAAATATATTCACGTAAATGGTCTTTTAACCTACGACTGGTGCAACCTACATAACCAATTTCACATGATGTACAAAATACATAATAAACTAACCAATTAGTATTACAGTTTATATAACTTTTAATTTTGTATTCTGTATTGTCTACCCTGTTTGTAATTTTGTTAGTTTGATGAACATATTTGCAACAATTACAGTACATCTTGTACCTCCACATTTAAAATTGCCCTTTATGTTTAACCATGTGGGGGTAACAGAAGATATGTTAACATGAGAAGGTGCCAAAAGGCTACCTAAGGTAGGAGGACATTTTGTAGAGAAATTACAACCATCTTGCACTATTTGTTTCAGTTTATGATCTTGATATAGTACAGGTAAAAACTTTTCAACAATGCTCCGTATGTCAGAATACGTAGTGACAAACGTGGGCTTTCTTGAAAAGTTAGTAGAAACTTGTCTTTTGTTATATAGAATTTCCTTGCGATCTCGTGCTTGTGCATTGCTATGTGCTTTGGCTATGTTAAAATCTCTGTACCCTCGTTTTTTCAAACGTGCACTAAGATCAACGGACTCTTCCTCGTAGCTCTGTAAGGAGGAACAATTCCTGCGCATGCGCACAAATTCCCCCACAAGCAAGCTGCAAGTAGTATGAACAGGATAACATGAATCAGCCCTAAGAACAGTATTTCCAGCAGTAGGTTTTCTGTAATTATATGTTTCAATCTTACCTAATTCAGCTGTCAGTTTTACATCTAGAAAGGGAATACTATTCCGGTCCCACTTTAGAGACACAGAATTGTTATTGCAATATTCCCTAAAATCTGGTATGGCCGCCACATCATCTGCCCAAATGATGATGATGTCATCGATGTAGCGGCCATACCAGATAATGGAGTCACGGAACGGGTTGGAGATATTGAAAATATACATTTCTTCTCACCAGGCTACAAAAAGATTTGCTAGCACTGGTGAGAACTTAGCCCCCATTGAGGCGCCTTTGCGCTGAAGATATGGAACAGTGTGCCTGCGGTGTTGGCTGTCAAGGTCAACGAGGGGACTAGGTGAGTGGGGAGGAGGGACTGGGTCGGGGAGGGGATAGCAGCCTTACTTTTGGGGGATGTCTTTTTTTTTGGGGGGGGGGCTAGTTTAGGTTAGTTGTTAGGATAGTGGGGGTGTCTTATTTTTGGAGACTGTCTTATTTTTGGGGAAATATCGTAGTGCTCATGCATGCCACCAGACCAAAAGTCCAGTGCCCCAGATTACCTGCAGGCCATTAGGGATAAAGGCCGTTAGCCATTGCCCAGTTCCCAGTTTGTCGTAGTCTAACACTGGCCCTTGGAAAAGGAAATACATCCACTCTTTTAACATCAGCGCTCATCTGCATGAAAATTGTAACCTGTAACTTTTTTTTTAAAACAAAGTAACCACCACATTTTGTAAAAATTATTTATTTAATGCCAAGGGTACCCATAGCCACTAGAATAAGGTCCTGTCTTTCCATCACATGAAACGCGCTGGTTTGCAGTCTTATGCACAGTTTACAGCCCATTGTCAGTTTCAACTGGAGGGACTGACTTTTATGTCACTGGAACCAGCTATTTTATTTTGGGTCTATGGACAAGTAGCAGCAATGTTCACAATTGTGTAGAATATAAGATTATTGCAAAAGTAGAACAAGACAGCATTAGGGAAGTATACATAAAGTAGAGCTAGGGATAATTACCTAAAAGGCCTGAATTTCTTGCCATTTGGTGCTTTAACAAACAACATGTCATTTTTGTGAATTATCGAGAATATGTTTTATAGCATTTGCCCCTAATTACAAATTGCTGGAGTAATGAGTGTTTTATGTGAACGGCATGTCTTGTATTCCCTTTGTTTGCACATATAAATCGCCTTCTCTAATTCATGGACAGCAATGTACATGCTGAGATTCTAAAGTAAATAATGTTGAATGTACTTTTATTTTTTTTATTTCTTTATTTTTCAGGACTTTAAAGACATAATTTTCTTACATAACTATACACAGTAGGCAGAGGGCATTATTATGATGTATTTTTGAAATTGCACATATACTGTGTGCAAAAGTGGATATTATAGATGAATGACACCCCAGATATATAATTTATCTTCTAGATTTCATTTTATTTCATTAACTATTTTTTTGTGTTATCTGCAGTAGCTTTAAACAGATGCAAAATCTAAGTAGTTTCCGGATTTTATTAATCCCTTCATCAAGATGAACACACAAAGAACAAATGAACTAAATTTCTTTTTCTCAGTGCCTAAAATTCATTCTTAGCCCACCTCATCTCCTTCTCTCTCCTTAAACATTATACTGCTAATACTACTTGCGATTCCGTCGCTCCCCCCCACCCCCCGTGCACTCCTGTTTGACTGTCCGCCCATCCCATAGACTACATTCTATGGTCAGGCAGATTCTGCTGTCCTCACAAAGATTTTCAGAGAGACATGGTGGGTCAAGAATATAGTTAAAGAGGACCTGTCACCCCGCCCGGGTGGAAGGTGGAGGAGCAGTGAGGCATGCCAAAGCTCCGCAAAAATGCTGAGCTACGACTACTGGTGTCATCATTCACTGTAAGGGTCCTACAAGCACTTGTTTAACAAATGACAAGCAATGATTTTTTTCTTTTTAATAATAAAAAACGTAAATCACTACAAAAAAACTAATACAACCATAATTGTGATCATATTATAATACTGATCATTGCAAACAACCGAACAATAAGTGATTACACTGAAAGAGTTGAGAACAATTGATGATGATAGCAAAAGAGTAATGATGATTTTGAGGTCAGCACAAAAGTTGCAATCAATGACGTGTGAATGGTTTTTCAGCCATCATTTGATCATTGCCGTATTTACACCAGAAGACTGTCGCTTAAATTCAAACGATTTAATGATTTATTGCATGATATCCATGTGAAAGGCCCTTAATGCTGTACAGATCACTTTCCAGCTGCCTCCTCCTTCTCGTCACAGACAGAACAGGAAGTCTCAGCTTAAAGGGGTTCTCCAGCTAATCTTTTTTATTCAAATCAACTTGTTTCAGAAAGGTATATAGTTTGGTAATTTACTTCTATTTAAAAATCTCCAGTCTTGCAGTACTTATCAGCTGCTGTATGTCCAGTAGGAAGTGATGTATTTTTTCCAGTCTGAGACAGTGCACTTTGCTGCCACCTCTGTTCATGACAGGAACTACCCAGAACAGAAAATGTTTTCTGTGGGGATTTGCTGCTGCTCGGGACAGTTCCTATCCAGACAGAGATGTCAACAGAGAGCACTTTGTCAGACTGGAAAGAATGCACTACTTCCTACAGAACACACAGCAGCTAATAAACACTAGAAGACTGGAGATTTTTTAAATAAAAGTAATTTAAAAATCAGTATAAATTTCTGAAACCAGTTAATTTTAAATATTTTTTTATTGGAGTACCTCTTTAAGTTGAGTGGCCAAAATAAAAACTGCTAAATTTTTTGATTCTTTTTGGATCTTACTTTTTTTAATTTTTTAAATTATTGTGAAATTTA
Organism: Dendropsophus ebraccatus; assembly: GCF_027789765.1. NCBI lineage: Eukaryota > Metazoa > Chordata > Amphibia > Anura > Hylidae > Dendropsophus > Dendropsophus ebraccatus. The sequence continues at coordinate 42,683,077 of NC_091466.1, forward strand.
AAATTGAAAAAAAAACTTAGGATTTTTTCCAAAAATGTTTATTTCAAAAACCTGATTTAAAGCAATAGGTCATCTTCTGTTAACACCGTACCTTTAATAACTACAGCTGTGATCAATACTTCATCATTTAGGAATAAGTGTACTTAAAGGGGGAGATTTATCAGAGGGTGTAAAATTTAGACTGGTGCAAACTACCCACAGCAACCAATCACAGCTCAGCTTTAGGCAGTGCTGAAAGGAAAGAGGAGCTGTGATTGGTTGCTGTGGGCAGTTTGCACCAGTCTAAATTTTACACCCTTTGATAAATCTCCCCCAAAGTGATGAATTGACTTCCATGTATACATGAATGGATCATAGTAAGCTCCTTAGCATAGCATTAAGTCCACAAAATGCATCATCCTCTCCTTTCCTCTGCAAGGACCATCCGACATAGAGCAATTAAGTGAATGCATCATTCCTTGAAGAGGTCTGCTCAGGGCACACCACCAGCCTGTACACACTATAATAACATCCCTTAGTACAAAACGCTTTTTCTATCTGGATAAATCACTCTATGATGTGCTGGAAAAGAGATGAATAATGATATGTGTCACTTACTAAAATTTCATGAACTGTATCAAAAACATGAAAAACCCCAGGACAGATCCAGAGCAAGTTTGAAGTGCTTTCTTTCTCTTTTGTGGTTTTCCTGTTTTGAACTGTTCTTTCAATTATTTTCGCTCTTCGCAAACAAAATTGGCAGGGAAGTTGCCTTCAGGATAGAGAAGAAGTTTTTTTTTTTTATCAGTATGCGCCTAGATTAAAAATCCTTTATTAGAAATTCAGCAGAGGACTGGCCTAATTAAAATCCAATCTCCACTTTGCTCCCAGGCTGTATTGAAATATCTTAAGAGCTGTGTTTTTTTTTTCCTCCCTCCACTGTGCACTTCAGTAACTTATGCAAAAAGAAGTGTGTTGTGTAATGGGAGTACACTTGTTATCTTCAGCCTTTAAGAATACCTAGTAATAACTCAGAGGTGTACATTATACTGGGGAATGTCTTATTAGTTGCTCACAGCACAGGCTTCTGTAGTGACTTATGTTGGCTATTTTGTGCTTTTCTTCCTTGCTTGTATAATTTCTAATGTTAAAAATCTGAATAAAAAACAGTTTAACCCCTTAACGACATCGGGCGTAAATTTACGCCCTGATGCCGGTAAGGGAGTTCAGAGCGGGGCCGCGCGGTACTGGGTGTCACTTGTAGCCCGGGACCGCTGGTATTAGCGGGCATGGTCCGATCGCCGTGCCCGCTAATACAGTAATCAGATGCAGCTGTCAAACATGACAGCTGCATCCGATTACCGGACACAGCGTCATCCCTGGTGTCTAGTGGGGAGATCGCTCCTCCGGGATGTTATCCCGGAGGAGCGATCTCCGTTTCTGAAGCTGGCCGGGGACCGCTCCAAGATGGCGCCGTCCCCGACTCGGCACTCGTTTGTTTCCGGCTGCAGCAGCCGAAAGCAAACGAGTGCCAATCTCATGGATCTCTGCAGAGATCTCAATGAGAGATCAAAGCACTTATACTAGAAGTCCCCCAGGGGGGCTTCTAGTATAAGTGTAAAAGTAAAAAAAAGTGTCATTATTAGTAAAAAGCCCCCTCCCCCCCTGACCCCCCTTTTCCCAGGTTATAAATAAAAGTAAATAAATAAATAAACATGTTTGCTATCGCCGCATGCGTAATCGCCCAAACTATTAATTAATCACATTCCTGATCTCGCATGGTAAACGGCGTCAGCGCAAAAAAATCCCAAAGTGCAAAATTGCGCATTTTTGGTCGCATCAAATCCAGAAAAATTGTAATAAAAAGCGATCAAAAAGTCGTATATGCGCAATCAAGGTACCAATAGAAAGAACATATCATGGCGCAAAAAATAACACCTCACACAGCCCCATAGACCAAAGGATAAAAGCGCTATAAGCCTGGGAATGGAGCGGTTTTAAGTGACGTATATTTGTTGACAATGGTTTAAATTTTTTACAGGCCATCAGATACAATATAAGTTATACATGTTATATATCGTTTTAATCGTAACGACTTGAGGAACATGGATAACAAGTCAGTTTTACCCCAGGGCGAATGGCGTAAAAACACATTTCCCCCAAATAAACAAAATGCGTTTTTTTTTCAATTTCACCACACTTTGAATTTTTTTCTGGTTTCACAGTGTACTTTATGCAAAAATTCAGCCTGTCATTGCAAAGTACAATTAGTGACGCAAAAAATTAAGGCTCATGTGGGTCTCTAGGTGGAAAAATGCAAGTGCTATGGCCTTTTAAGCACAAGGAGGAAAAACCGAAAACACAAAAATCTAAATTGGCTCTATCCTTAAGGGGTTAAAGTGAAATGAATGCATACCTTTGATGGGGGGGGGGGGGGGAAATCATAGTTTTATTAGATTATTTTGTATAGCTATACATTTCTAAGAAATAGCTGATATACTACACATACTACTCCTAATGATAAAATTATCATTGTTTGCCATACTACAGAATTTGTTATGTTTCTACAAGCCTACTAGCTCGTGTTATATTTGCCTCTCTTGACTCCCTCACACCATCCTTCAATTTATGACTCACTTCTTTGCTGCTGGGATAACAGGACTATCCGTAAGAACACAAAAAATATGGTAATTGGAGGATGAGAAGCAGTAAACAATGAAGAGTGTTCACACTAGCACAGCGGCTTCGGGGGGTTGGGTCCAATATTCATCACTCCCGACAACTAGCCTTTTAGGAGTCTTGAGGAGAGGCCATCATATATATTTGGGTAAATCCATTAGGAAGCCGAGGTTATACAGGTGCACACTGGCTCTGAGACCCTAAAGGTAGACAACCCATGTAGCAAGCAGCAGTGGAGGGGAGGAGGTCAGCCACTGGGACAGGTGGGCAAGAAAATTCTTTTAGAATGTTAATCCATAAATAGCTAGAATTTCCATTATCTATTTTTAAAGTATAATACTTCCATCTCTAGAGATGGGCAAAACTACAGTAAGTTCGGTTTTGGAAAACCCAAACACTTGCCGTTTGACTGCCAGTGGCTGGAGAAGATGGCTTTTTTCCAGAAAGCCCAAGGGCTACATTCATCTTCAGTCATCAGGAGTCAAATGCCAAGCGTTCAGGTTTTGCAAAACCAAATTTACTGTAGTTTTGCTCTTCTCTACTTTTTTCATTATAAACATTGATGTAATTTTGCTAGGATTTCCACTGTGATCACTGGTGATCACTACAGTCAGATAACGGTAACACTAGGAGAACCCCTGGATAGTCCGAAGCATAGAAATAGGTACAGTGGTACCTTGGTTCAAGAGTAACTTGGTTTAACAGCGTTTTGGTTTAAGAGCTCACAGTTTTTTTTAAATTGTGACTTGGTTTAAGACCATTACTTTGGTTTATGAGCTCCCGGTACTGGGTGGGAGCTCGAGTGGAGGAGGGGCATGGTCTGCATAGCGGGGTCTACAGCACTGTACTCTGACCCAGGAAGTCTCCTTCACCTTCCAAATCATAGCAGATGCACTTCAGGCTGGGGCTTACATCAGGGGACAGGACGGTGGGGGTGATCTCTTCAAAGCTGTAACCCCTCTCTCCCCGGACAGAGAGCGCTGCATGTATGTGCCCACATCTACCCTGCTCATTCCTTCATGCTCCCTGCAGTCTCTGTCAGCCCTTGTGTTTCCCATCCTCTCCATTACTGTACAGTAACTTATAATATCACAGATTCTGCTCTTCTAAATATTTGTTTAATTTGTTTTACATGTTATTCAGAATAATAAATAATTATTTTTTTGCTGTGGAACCAATTGTCTGCATTTCTATGATTTCTTATGGGAAAATTTGCTCTGGTTTAAGAGTGGATTTGTATTACAAGCACGGTCCCAGAACGAATTATGCTCGTAATCCAAGACACCACTGTATTTGGAAAATTGTTAGTAGAGATGAGCGAATTTATATTACAGACAAAGCGAAGTGCTTCATTTGCTCGGTACTGAGCTTATACGCCGGCTGCCTTCGATCTCCTCGCTGCTCCCTGCTGCTCCACTCTGGGTGCCTGGAAAAGCTGAATCCTCTGCAACTTCTCCTAGTTTCTTAGGACTGGATACAGCTTTTCCAGGCGCCCCGGAGTGGTGTGGCAGGGAGCGGACCGGAGTTCAAAGGCAGCCAGCGTATAAGCAGAGTACCGAGCAAATGAAGCACTTCGCTTGTCTGTAATGTAAATTCGCTCATCTCCTAATTGTGAGCCCTTACGGGGACAGGGACTGATTTGAGCAATAACCAGCTATGAAAAGCGCTGCACAAGTTGCCTATGGCTGTATCCATATTTTTCAGGACTCCCTAGGGCTGCATCCGATTTCTTTAGCTATCGGTATTCAAATGCTGAATGATAGGACTTGAGCCTGCTGGAGTTGCACTCATCTCTGTTGGTTACAGTATTCTGGGTCATTATGTTTTGAGCTAAGACAACCTATTTACCAGAATTTGTAACCAATTGACTGGTAAAAAAAATTCTTTAAAAAAATAATGTAGAGAAAATGCCCTTAGTTTGAAAATGACTAAATTCAGTATTGAAAATGTAAACTAAAATATTGTAATATTCTAGATTAAATAATGACTTGGCGGAGATGCAGGTCAGTGGATTGTAATATCCATTAATACAAATCTTTTCTTTGACCTTTATGGGCTTTTAAAAATAAAATCTTAAGTTTCTAATTGGAAAATTGGTCCCATCTCTCTGTGTTAAAGCTTGTTTAATGTAAACTTGAAGTCCATCTGTTGTGATTAGTTCCACCTCAATTATTTTTAATAATGCTAATGACCAAAATTTCCTAAACATTTTTATTTTGTGCCACATTATATGTGAAATGTTTGTCTCTGACTATTATTATGGTGCATTTGTATAATAAATAATATGACCACATTTCAGAAAATTGCACAATATAATTACCATAAATGCTGGAAAAGCATGTATTCTGGGAATGTATACATAATGCAATAAGTAGGCATAATTTAGAAGACCGAAACATGGAATTGATTCACATACACACAAGAAAAAAAAAACATATGTGGACAGCACATCTCACAAAATTTTGATGAAATATGTACAAGATATTATTAAAGGGGTTGTTCACCAAAAATGTTTTTCTTTCAAATCAACATGTGCCAGAAAGTGCCAGAGATTTGCAATTTACTTATATTAAATAATCTCAAGTCTTCCAGTACTCATCAGCTGCTGTATGTCCTACAGGAAGTGGCATTTTTTCAGTCTGGAGAGCAGGAGATGTTTTCTATGGGGATTTGCTACTGCTTTGGACAGTTCCTGACATGGACAGAGGTGGAAACAGAGAGACCACTGTGTCAGACTGGAGAAAATACACCACTTCCTGTAGGACATACAGCAGCTGATAAATACTAGAAGTAAATTACAAATCTCTGGCACTTTCTGGCACCGGTTGATTTAAAAGAAAAAAATTTTTGTGAACTACCCCTTTAAATTACAAACAATTGGTAATTCTTGCCAAAACGGCTATTCACTGTGTATAGTTGGTACCATGAGTATACTATGAATGTATTGTAGCCTTTGGAATTCTGCATGGGAAATGCAAATGCACCAAGCTCTTTGGGTGCCATGTTATGCTGCCAATAGTATTTCATGCCTCAAGCTTTCCTAGTTGCATCAATATCATCTCTCCACAGGATAAAATTTATTGGGGGGGGGGCTCTCACATTTTGGATCCCCACTGATTGTGAAGGATGGGGTATTTTGTGAATAAACCAGCAACAAACTTGCTAGCCTTCGCTCCATGCACTCTTTATGAAACTTCTGAAGATGGCGCTTGACTAGCTTCAAAAGTATGTTAAAGCAGTGGCTAAGAATGTGTGCGGCAACTCCATTTACTTGGGGAACAAGAGACTCTCATTCAGCCAGAATTTTCTTTTTTTTTTTTTCAATTCCTTTCTATTTTCTTGTAATTTTTTTATTAAAGGTTTTTTTTTTTACATTATTTACATTTTTTTTTTACATCATTATGGAAGTAGCCTTCTTGTCCAAGTTGTTTTGAAAAGCGTTTAGCGATATACGTTTACAGAATGTCTAATGGACATAGGCAACGATTGACTGAGGCTGTCCCACTGACATGAATAGAGAACATATCTGGGTGACTATGAAGAGGTCACTCTACAGGGAGGGGAAGGCTGAGCTATGAACATTGTCTTATCTATCTACTGGTGTTGCCTCTCACAATAATGCTGTACAGATCTCTCTCCAGAAGCTTAATTATTAGCATCCCAGACAGAATAAGAAATTTAAGCTTAACTTTAGACTTATTGGTGAGAATTAAAACCAGATTTCAGGATTATTTTAAAATATAGATAATAAAAATAAGAAAAACTAAATTTATTTCAATATATGTTTAAAATAGCAGGGGGTATTCCCATTTTGCAAAGTTATCCCCCATCCACAGGACACTGATCTTACTTTAGAATGGACCGGCGCTGCCGCTTCATTCATTCTCTACTGGAGCTGCTGCTGCAATATTTGACTTTTTCCGTCTCTCCTGTAGAGAATGAATGGAGCATGCATGACTCAAAACTTCATTCTTATGGAAGAAAGCCCCATTCTCAAAAATGCAGGGGCATCCCAGTGGTTGCATCCTCCATAATCAGCTCCTTATCTTGGCCAATAGATAACTTTGTCAGATGGCAGTACTTGTTTCTGATTACGCATTTCAAATAAGTGGTCATGCAAAAAGTGGCAGCTAGTCATACTGTTTTTGACTGTGGTACCAATATCCAATAATGCTATCGTTACTGGAAACATGCCAACAGTTGGAAGTTCAATGGGTCACCTTGAGAGAGTTTTTTCCCCATAGGAGTTAAAGGGGTTCTCCCCCCTTATAAAATTGATCACCTATCATCAGGTTTGTAGTGTTAGAACCCCCACTATCTAATATTGATGGCTTGTAGTGACAAAAGGTTTTCAAGGTTGCATAGTAATGCTTAGGCTGCATTCACATGTCCGTAGATTTTGCGTAACTATGGACGGTGAATGCATGCAATGGGTTGTTTTCCCACGCGGCACGATGGTATCAATATCATGCCGGCTGCAGGGAAACTCTCTGAATCGCTGCGGCACTGTACTGACAGAGCTGTGCGGCTCTGTCATTACAGTGCCGCGGCAATTCAAGCAGTACAATTTTTTAAAATCTCCTATCTATTAGAATAAAAATGAGGAAGCCCATAGAGAGCAGAACTCATTCAGCTTATCAAAGGGGTGTGTTTGTACCATGTCTAGGCATTAATTGGACAATAGACTGACCCAAACTAGTAGAGGGTAGTGGCACAATGCAGGGGTTTAAGTAAAAAAAAAAGAAATGTACTAAAATAAAACAAAAAAAAACTATTTAGGAAAAGACAAAAGAAATTGTGGTCAGTGGGAGTTTTATTAATTGCTGCCACCTTTAAATAATTCTACTTGCTTTACCTCCTGGTACATAGGGGGTAAGGAGGAGGTTTATAAGCAGATTATCAGCACATGGCCACACATTTCACCAATGTGAATTCTGTGCACATAAATATTTATTATATCACTATATAAAGAGACTTTACCGCTACATTACATATAACTTTGAGACGTCCCTTCCTTTTTTTTCGTCAAGTAACAGCTGTGTTAAAAATTGCCCGAAACGCATATACAATCGTTTTTTGTAAAATGATGTTAGGCCAACATTTCAGAACTGCAGAGACAATCAATATCTCTCTGAAGCTCAATTCATTACATTCAGAATGAGCGCAGGACTCCTGGGGACAGACCGCTGTCTACCTGAGGCGAACACACAACACTGGCTGTATAAAATCTTTCATAAGAGTAATGTAGCGGAATAGAAAGGGTTGTATCAGTTCTTGCGATCATCCGGAAATGGTGCATTTTAAGGGAAATGCAATTTTGTAGAATGTTTCCCCTGTATATGTTGTTAATGCAGTAAATTATATTTTATTTATAGGCTCAGCAAAAATAAATAAATAAAAAAGAATATATTGAAAACAGATACAAATTTTGTGGAATAAGATAGGGACCGTGGGAGTTTTCCATGTTCTTATTATGCATCAAATTTCGGCATCTCAAAAAGGGCTCATTGATGTGCACAGTACAAAAAGCCTGCAGACAATTTCTAGATGATCAAGTATGCAAAAGGTTGCTTTGTCATCCGGAGAGAGACATACACAGAGAGGAGGGAACATAGCAGAGTCTACCTTCTTGTTACTTGTTGTCACCCATAAGCCACACACCTTCAAGATCAAGGGTTAAGCAATTTGTACAAAATAAAAAAAAATTCTGACACATTTCATCTACTAATATGTTCACACACTGTAAAATGATACCAACATACCAACAATTATGTGTGAAAATAATATGGAAACAGGTGAAAAAATAAAGCAGCAGGGTTTTTTGCAGAAAATAGCATATTATTTTTACATCCGTACTCGATTACGGCCATTTTTCTATACTATGTTTGTGCACAAATGGTCAATTCTCTATAGACTTCAATAGAGCACTATTATATTACATTCAGCCATATTTTTACTGTAAATTATGTAATTAATTTGGTTTTATTTTACCGTGTGTGAACATAGACTCAGTGTTAAATCTCATTGTATCATTTGAATGTTCCATTAAGATGATGGTGTAAGGTTGGGTTCACACAGTGTATACCTTAAAGGGGTTGGCCACTTTATAGTAAAATTGCTCAGTGTACAGTATTAGTAATTGTACTCACAGCCCTTACTGACAGGGGCTCCCTATGTACCTCATAGAGCTAATATCAGACTCCCCTCCTCCAGGCTGTGCTGCCCTGCTCTGTGGTGTTTTGGTCCATAAGAGTGCTGACATTGAGGAGCATGTGACCAGGCCCTCCCCCCTGTGTCCACCACTGAGCCTGTATATGTCTATGGAGGACACAGGGGACAGGTCATGGTCACATGCTCCTCCATGTCAGCCATTTTATCGACTGAAACAAAACAGAGCAGGGCAGCCCAGCCTGGTGAAGGGAAGTCTGATTTTAGCTCTATGAGGTACACAGGGAGCTGCTGTCAGTATATACATTGAGTACACTTACTAATACTTTGTACTGACCTATTTTACTATAAAGTGGCCAACCCCTTTAAAAATGCACATATTTTTACCATGAATAACCATGGTTTTACCAGGTTTAACACAAACCACATGTGGTTGAAATTGGCTTACTTAATCTAAAAAGTGGTTGAGAGATTGTGCAGTGGCCTAATTCAAGTATACCTTGTAAGGTTTGATGTAGTATCACCTGATGTTGTACTCTATGCGATGCACAGTAAAATAGGTAAATTGCACTGTTTTATTTTACCAAGTATTGGCAGATGGTGCACAAGGAGTTAAACCCACTTAAATTTGCACACACACACTTTCTGCTCTCTACTGCCACCTGTGGTGGATAACAATATCTGTTTAACTTACAGTTTTGCTCAAAAGTTTACATACCCCAGTAGAATTTTTGCTTTCTTGTACGATTTTTTTTTTTTTTTTTAGAAAATATGAATGAACACAAAAACTTTTTTCCACTTGTGGTTAGGGGTGGGTTACAACCAAATTATGACACCCAAAAACATCCAAACAAACCTGATCAAAAGTTGGCATACCCTAGTTCTTAATATGATGCATTGCCCCCTTTAACATCAATGACAGCTTGAAGTCTTTAGTGGTAAGTGTGGATCAGGCTCTTTATTTGGTGGTAAAGCTGTCCGTTCTTTTTGGCAAAAAGCCTCCAGTTCCCATAAATTCCTGAGCTGTCTTGCATAAACTGTGCGCTGGAGATCTTCCCAGTGTGGCCTAATGCTCCAGTGATTTCCTATGGCCATCGGACTCATCTCCACTCATTTGCATATTGTGCGAGCAGATGAGCTGCGGACAAATCTCTGCAACGGGACCGGCATCAGAAGCGGGACACACAGGGGGGTATATGTATGCGGGACTGTCCAGGGGTGGGGTGGGTTTGCTTGGCTGCCCAGGGTGACAAATTCCCTTTAAGTCCCTCGATATTGTGCATCTTAAAACAAGCGCACTGCAAGTTTTTAGTGAGTCCTGTATTTAAGCTCACAAGATTACAAGCTAACAAATCACAGATGATGATGTAGTAACCATTCAAACCCATTTGTGTAAACTTCTGTGCTGGTTATCAGGCCAAAATCACCAGGGTATGTAAACTATAATTCACCAGGGTATGTAAACTATAATTCACCAGGGTATGTAAACTATAATTCATATTCTCTGAAAAAAGGACACGAAAGGAAACAATTTTCCGGAGTATGCAAATTTTTGAGCACAACTGTACTAGATTTCCCTAGAACATTCTAGTACAGTGGGAAGTCATCCTCTGGTCTAAAGCATGTTGGGAATCGTAGGTTTGAAGCAGCTAAAGGGCTCTAAATTTTAGAAACCAGTTACTGCATTTCTTTCGTTTTCTTACCTCAACCCTGTCATTTATAAATACCGTTTTTTTTCTTATCTCTTTGTCTTCAAGGTATTTCTTGTCTCATGTGAGAGGACCCTTTAACACATCCGTGTGCAGCCTGTGATGTACGACCCGTGTGCCGACTGCATATATAACTGAACATATAACTGAACATATAAAAATGAACATCATCCCACACAGTAGGTAAAATATAAATCCCCTTTTTAATGATTGCTTTCGATGTGTATCTCCTTGTTAACTTGCCGTGACATTCACATAAATAATGCCAATAGAAATGGTGTAAAATTGATCAGAATTAATTGTTTTGGCTTATTACAGAAAAATGTCTAGGTAACTATTGCATTGTTAGGATAGATTAAAAAATCCATCATTTTCCCGGGAGGAGAATCTGTAATTAAGAGAAAAGCAAGCTGTTAAGTCATGCAAACAAGAAACCGAAACTATAAACATTGCATTTTCAAGGAGATATAATTTTAATGTGCAATTAAAAAGCTGAATTAGTTTTAGAGGAGTGTTACATATTAAGGTATCGGCAAAACATTTGTTTTTCTGCCGCTGACGGGAGATTTTAAGAAAGTTCTGTTTTGTATAATTTAGATGCTGAGCCATATTGGAATGCTTTACTGTATTGTATTCTGCTGCTGTTAGTGGTGACTAACTACATCATATACTGTAGCTGTGCAAGGGTACCATTACACAAAGCTATTATCAGCCGTACTTAGCCGATTACCAGCCATTCCGATAATCGTTTTGTGTAATAGCTAATGCTGAACGGCAATGATCAACTGACATGATCATTGTCTTTCTGCATGAACCAAAATCCTGATAACAATAGCTGGGAGTCACACCACGCAACAATAGCAGCGGCACTCCTATCTTCTATGGGCTACCTGAACAATCTAAAGATTGTAATAACAAAAACACGACTTCAAAGATAGGGAATTAAAGGGAACCAATCACCCAGAAAATCAATTTAAAGACAAGGATATGTGCTGATAGATCACCCAGCACACTTCCCAAATATGCCCCTGTAACCTCTGTGCCCCCCTCAATGAGACAGTAATCTTACTTTGTTCAGGTCACGCGCTGTATGTAAATTTTTGCTAACTAGTCCTGGTGGGCGTATGTAGTCCTGGTGGGCGTATGTAGTCACGGTCCGGGGGCGTATCTAGTCACGGTCCGGGGGCGTATGTAGTCACGGTCCGGGGCTGTAATCACGCCCAGAGGGGCGTGATTCGGAGGCTTGCGGTCCAGTGACGTCATCCGGCGGCTTGCGTTCCGCGTCGCGTGTTCGGGAACCCGCGCATGCGCAGTACGGCGGGAGACGACGGTGACGTACTGCGCATGCGCGGGTTCCCGAACACGTCAGCGCGGCCGCGACGCGGAACGCAAGCCGCCGGATGACGTCACTGGAACGCAAGCCTCCGAATCACGCCCCTCTGGGCGTGATTACAGCCCCGGACCGTGACTACATACGCCCCCGGACCGTGACTAGATACGCCCCCGGACCGTGACTACATACGCCCACCAGAACTACATACGCCCACCAGGACTAGTTAGCAAAAATTTACATACAACGCGTGACCTGAACAAAGTAAGATTACTGTCTAATTGAGGGGGGCACAGAGGTTACAGGGGCATATTTGGGAAGTGTGCTGGGTGATCTATCAGCACATATCCTTGTCTTTACATTGATTTTCTGGGCGATTGGTTCCCTTTAAAGGTCCAGCTACTTCACACCCATACTGAGGACAGGAGAGGTGATGTTTCTGGAAGAAAGCAGACAGGTTTTTTTTTTTAAGCCTAGATAACCCATTTAAATGCTGATGTCTGATGTTTAGGGTAAATGCTCACTAGACGGATTTTCTGCAAATTTTTTGCACGAAAATTTACAGGAGAATTGTCATCTATCTGCACTGTATTTACCCTTATAAGGTTCTTCTAAGTATCTATGTTGGATGATGAATAATAACCAGACTCGAAGGGGTGCCAAACAATGTTCTGAAGAAACTATTGGGGAGGGGGCTATGTTATGCACTGCCAAGATTTGTGACATCACTACATATGTCCACTGGGTGTAAATTGGCAACATAAAGCACAAGATTTCTCCCTGTGCTATCCCACACTGCATCTTCTGCCTTGATAAATTCTCAAGGGGGAAAAAAAATCTTTTCATGTCTTCTTATGTTTTTATCTTAACAGTAAATTCATCAACCGCATCAATCACTCGGCTTTATATATATATATATATATATATATATATATATATATATAGTTCTAAATGTGTTACTGCCTCATAATCGCCCTTAAATATATTTTTTGATAAGAATTCAGATTTCATGCTTAATGTTTTGTTACGAAACTACTGTGAGATGTTTGATATTATATGACGTCGAGAGCCAGCATGGTAGCAGGTACAGGTAGAATGTCTCTTAGTAATAAAGGCCTGTTGACACAACTGTAGGTAGGGTAGCCCGAGAAGTGTCAGTGAAAGACACAGTGAGCCCTAATCTGGTCCCAACAGCTGACCGAGCCTACTTGCCTTTACAATCCTAGGTGAATGCGGAAAACACGAAATGTACACGAAGGTACAAGCGGTTTGGGGGGACAGATTGTGGGTACAGAGTCGCTTTAACATATAAGGGGCAGTAAACAGGACGGAGTCAAACCATACGAGCAGCAAAGTACAAAAACCAAGAGATCCAAGACAGAAGGTCCGGGAGCGGCACTGGTGACCAGGTAAGGATGTAACACCTGTAATATCCCCCTGAAACCTCCACTGTTCTGATACCATGGCTTTAAAGGGAAACTTTCAGCAGGTTAGAAGTTTCTAAGCTGCTGCTACAGTGTATGTACCAGGTTACAAAATGACATGTTCAGCACTAGAAGATGTTAATATAATAACACCATATATATATATGTACATATATGTCACCCATTCAGTGAGGGCGCTGTTGTTTTAGGACTTTCCGCCAGCTCATTGTCGAGTGCACTGTGCTTACTTGATGTCTCACCGCTGAATTAATTAACACACTGTGTGGTGTACAGGAAATGAGGTGACTGGAATATTTTGGTGCTATCTGATGCCTCACTGAGTAACATGAGAAATTGCTCACAAAGGAAAGAGTGACGTGGGCGAAGCTTCAGAGTTCCTGGGAATTTGCCATCAATGTTTTATTAGTGATATCGTAAAGGTTTACAAGAGGGCAAGAATGAATAATTGAATAAGCACAGTTAATTTAACGCAGTCAAGCAGCAAAAGAATAACCTTTTAAAGTGACATGTTGTATATACACCGTATGTTTGTTTCATGCATTAAAAAAATATATATGTCAGTTTTAAAAGTCTACAAAGTACATACAAGCAGAGTATCCAATCATGCATCTTTTTTTTATTTTTCATAGGTAGACATAGTAACAGTTCAGAGGTTGGCTGCAAAGAACATACAGTAGGTCTGCAGCTCTCTACACTGATTGTAATGACCTAATTTAGCCCCTATCTTTGACAATCTTATTTACCTTCTTTAGATACAATCATAGAGGGATTTATTAAGGAAACACCAATCTTGAGGTGGCTATTTGCATAACATAGTGTTCAACCAACATCTGTGTCCCCCAGAACAAGAGGCTCAGGCAGTTGTAATTAAATATGCCCAATCCTTCTGTCTCTTGATGTTATCTATTTAGGCAGTAGGCCCCATAAATGTCATCATCAGATCACCAGAAGATTCCACCAATTTTTTATTTGGTTTGGCCAAAACATCTAGGCTTAATTCACACTTTGCTTCTTGCACCTAGAGTTATTCTAACAACTGATGATGAAATCTCTTAAGCTGGTGTAGATTTATGCTATAATTTACACTGATTTTGTCTCACTGCTTCCTGGTTAAGGACATTGTTTAGACTTAAATACTTTTTATTTTTTATTGTCATGTCCTTCAGTTTCTGATATATCGAAATTTTACTATTTGGATGACTTGTCTGTACTTTTTCCTGAAAAGTTAGATGGATAAGAACTTCATTACAAAAAGCGATGTACTGGTAATCGGCCTGTGTAAAAGGATTCTTAGGTTATGCACTTTTTTGTCATCCTGCATGTATACAAACATTTTATCCACAGTGCCCCACACAGTAATAATGCCCCATTTTTGTGCTCCAGAAAACAACAGCTACAAGGGAAAGTGGAAAATGAAGCATATGGTAACTGTCTGCTTTGTTCCTAAAAGGTGGCACTTACCTAAGCATCCAAGGTCTGTAGCCTGGTATTCTGGATGGCCACCTAGATGGCTCATATTTGCATTCACCACTGTATACACACATATGTGTGCACAAAATATACTGTATGTACATACACACAGCACACACATAAGTGCACATTACATAAAGACACACTTTACCCAAATACAAACCCTTCCACATTACATTTATATATCCATAGTACTAAAACACACACACACACACACAGAAATATCCAAATTATAAAGAAACACACACAGACAAATACAGGCAAACTTATGCTGGGTTTACATGTAGCGATAATTGGCCCGATCGTACGATTAACGATTTCGAAGTAACAATTTTTTTTTATAACGATCAGCGTTTAGACCAAAAGATATATCGTACGGAAAAATCGTTTTGCGATCGCTTAAGTCTATCTCGCACATAGATTAAATCGGTGAACGACTGTTTACACGGAACAATCTGCAAATTTTTTGCGAACAACCAACAACGATTTGAGAACGATCGCTTGATCGTTCACTTCGTTTACACGTAAGATTATCGTTCGAATTTGATCGTTATCGTGCAAATTCGCACAATAATTGTTCCGTGTAAACGCAGCATTACTTAAGCCACTTAGGGGATGAGGAGGGGTCCTAGAGAGAGGAAAAGTCCCTGCTGATTCTCTCTACACCTTCCTATCTCTCATCTGGGTCTGTACACTAAGCTGGGGGCTTATTTATGTATAGTGGCATTAATCCAGGTCAGGGACAAGAAGTTTGTGTATATGGCAGTGCCAAGCCGGGGTGGTGCTAAACAGGGAGGTAGGCCAGTGTGATTTTAGTTCAATAAAAATAATTTGCCAACATACAATGTGGAATGCAGGAGGAGGGTGGTCATGTTAGTGGCAGACCCCTTCATATGTTTCACCTGATCCAGGCACCTGACTGCAGTATCACCAGTACTACCTTGATGCTGACACTGTCTGGGAGAATTAGATCATGCTGGTCATAGAAAAGGGTACAAATCGAATCTTTTGTATATATTGTTTGATAGAGTTGTAATAGTAGGAAATTAAATGGTAGTATTGCTGGATTACTTGTGCGTATGCTGCCTAAGTAAAGTGAAAGGTAGCAATTACAACTACCAGCATAGCAGAGAAATTATGGGCTGTGATATTGTGATTGACAATGAATTGTTCATTGTTGTTCAGGTCACTTTCCACATAGGAAGCACTGTAGGACATTGCAGCGCTGGCTTACATAATAGGACGTGTCAACAAACCTTATCGATTATTATGTCTAAACAATTTTCACTTTTTCTTATTGTTTTTATAAATCTGTCATCTCAGAATTATATCCTGCAATGTCAGTGAAAT
This sequence comes from Dendropsophus ebraccatus, assembly GCF_027789765.1. Classification (NCBI taxonomy): domain Eukaryota; kingdom Metazoa; phylum Chordata; class Amphibia; order Anura; family Hylidae; genus Dendropsophus; species Dendropsophus ebraccatus. Next base: position 42,699,207 of record NC_091466.1, read on the forward strand.
ACTACACAAAACTCCATTCATTTAAAAATCGTATACATAGAAAATCTATTGTACTTCACATTAAAATAATTGCATTATAGTGGGAAAAAAATGCAAAAAGGTTCAGAGAGGAGATTGTCTAGCAGATTATGTAATTGCCACCTCCAATATAAATGCAATTATTAAACCCACTGATTAATGTAAATAACCTCTAAATGGGCTAATATTGTTCTGGTACTAAATCATATTAAGGACATGATTAATCTGTGTCTGCGCTCGCCAATCCCCATCACACCTCTCTGGGGAAACAAGTGCATAGCCTGATTATCTTTTACTAAATTGCTGTTCCCGCACAATAATTACAATGTGTTTTCCCACCAAAAATGAATTACCCAAAACCAAATTATACAGGCTAATTAACTTATTACCAATACTGCGTCCTATTGGAACAGACACTACAGAAATACACATTTCCCCTTATGCGAAATCTATATTAAATATATGCAAATTATACAAGTACACATGACCTTCAGACTCCACTAAAGTTCGTGTTGAAGGTTAATTTTCAGATTTTCAATTACAAATAGAAAAATGAGTAAGCCATTTGAAATTGGATGGAATACACTGCCTGGTGCCAGATATTGGAGCCTGTTTATATGCTGAAGCATTACATGCCCTAAAGGATATTGTCACCTTAAGCTTATATTCTGGACTTTTCTTATCTTACCTAATAAAGGATTTCTTGGTGGTCTCTCCTCTCAAAAATGCATAGTTTTGTTGGTGGACAATGCCTTACGGGCGGGTTTGATGGCCGTCATGCCCCATATCTCAACCCACATCGCTGTCTAGGCCACAACCCCTCTGTGGCGTCATCAGAATGGGCCAACCTAGAGACATAGCCCCAGCCCTGTATGTGAGCCGGATCAGAGGGGGCAGGACTTAGGCCTCTAGGTCTTCACCCACCAGTTTGGTTCATTTCTTAAGGAGAAATTTTCCCTCCCTTGGTATAAGTGTAAGGGTCCTATTAGACTAAGCGTGTTTTTTTTTTCTGATTTAACGAAAAACAATTGCAAACAAGAGCTTTTGTGAACTACCTGAAAGCATTCGCCATAATACATGGAACGGTAGTTAGATCTGATTGCAATTAAAATTGTTTGTATACTCTAGTATAAGAACTATCATAATTACGAACAAATAATGTGTATATATGCCGAAAGATTTGCGAACAATCAGTGAACGACTAGCGATGATTTTATGGTCAGCTCAAAAGATGAGATCAACAACATACATACAAATTTACATTAGTCGTATGATCGTTGCCTACACACTGAAAGATTATCACTTACATTTGAACGATATGGTAATTTTTGCACAGTGATATATACCCCTAGGGGTTCTTTCACACATACAGAAAAATCACTTGAGCGATAACGATCATAATATATACTCAACCGAGCAAACAAGTGTTTGCACTGAAAGACTTGTAAATGGGGAACAATGATTTTGAGGTCAGCTTAGGAGATGCGATCAACAACATTCAATCATATTTTTTTTTCCTTGTTTGATCATGCTGCGTTTACACCAGAAAATGATTTAACGATTTACTGTGCCTGTGTAAAAGGCCCTTAACCCATTTGCTCATGAGTTGTCTTAGGGTGGTATTACACGGGCCGAGCAGGGCCCGATAATACCTGTAAACGAGCAGCGATCTGCTAGATCGTTGCTCGTTTACTGGGCCTATAATCCCGATAATCGTTTGACAAGAGCTGCAAGGACATTGTTACCGATGCCCTTGCAGCCCTTGCTAAACTGGCATACATTACCCATCCACGTTCCAGGGCTGCTCCTGCCGCCCGCTTCTACTGCCGTCCCGTGCGCGCTCTAACTTCACAGCGGCCTGTCAGCTGGTAGGCCACTCAGCCAATCACAGGCCGGGACCGCCGCGGCCTGTGATTGGCTGAGCGGCCTATCAGCTGACAGGCCTCTGTGAAGCTAGAGCGCGCGCGGGACCCCGGGAGAAGCGGACGGCAGGAGCAGCCCTGGAACGTGGATGGGTAATGTATATCGTTAGTCGCCGGCCACGCACCGCTATTACACGACGAAAATAGGGTCTAACCTATATCAACGATCAACCGATGATCGTTGTCATCGGCTGATCGTTGCATTTATTACACGGAGCGATAATCGGCCGAATCGGGCCAATTCGGCCGATTATCGTTCCGTGAAATAGTACCCTTAGCCTCCTGTACAAAATGTACAACTATAAGGCTGTGTTTACACAATGCAGTTTTATTGCAGTACTGTTAAGGTAGTGTTGCAATACCCATTCATTTCAGTGAAAATGCTGCAAAGAAACTGCAACTTGTGTGAACACTGCCTTGATGGCAGCCACTATAGTACCCATGTTTATAACAAATGCATATAAATATACACCCTGTTTCTGCTGCTTCTTTTCCAATACTTGTTATGGTTAAAATCATATTCCTCTTTAAGAAAGTAATAACATTAGGATATGCCATCACTTTATGATCGGTGGGTTCAACCTCTGGGACCCCACTGATCATAAAAGTGATATCCTAACAATATGCTCTCACTTTTATAAGGTGGGAAAATTCCTTTATAGCTAGTTACACATAAGTGTAATATGGGCATACTTTATCACCAGTATTGTCCAGGCTACCTGATACAAACTCAGCACAGATAATTTTTTTTTTCCCAATGCATATTTTAAACAGTTGTATAAAAGAATTAGCACCATATGAAATTAATAGCATGTGAATTTCTTTGCTGTGTTCACAGAATGTTGGAAACCACAAAAAAAAATACCTGAACCAAGACGTAAAGGGGTTGGCTACTTTAAAGTAAAATTGTTCAGAGTACAATATTAGTGAGTGTACTCAATGACAGCAGCTCCCTGTGTACTTCATAGAGCTAAAAAGACTCTCCTCTTCAGGCTCTGTCCTCCTCTCTGTGGTGAGTAAGATGGCCGACATGGAGAAGCATGTGACCATGCCCCGCCCCCCAGTGTCTGTATATGCCTATGAAGTACACTGGGGGTGGGGCATGGTCATATGCACCTCCATGTCAGCCATCTTATAGACAGACTCACCACAGAGAAGGGTAGCTTGGAGGGGGGGGTCTGATTTTATCTCTATGATAGGCACAAGAGCTGCTGTCAGTATATAAAGTGAGTACACTTACTAATACTGTAAACTGAGCAATTTTACTATAAAGTGGCCTACCCCTTCAAGAGTGCACAGCTTTTTTTGTGGCATTTTTCTGGTCTCCAAAAAAAACGCCAGAAAAACTGCCTAAGATTATCCTGCCATTTTTCTTGACTTAAGGTGTGAATACCTTTTTTTTTTTTTTTTTTTTTTTTTTTTTGCCTTTGGCCTTTTTGTGACGAACAGAAGAAATTCCATTGAACTCTATGAGAGTGAAACACCACAATTTGCAGAAAAAAAGCCAAACCCCTAGCTTGCTGCTTTTTGGAAAAACTGCCACAGAGCCAAAAAAAAAAATGCCAGAGAGGAAAAAGAACCACCATAGAAAAAAATAAGTACAGCATTCCATAAAATTCTATTGACAACTAATATCTGGCTGCAGCGTTTTTGCAAAAATTTTAGCCAATGTGAAACCAGCCTAATCTAAGAGCTCATGCACATAACCATAGAATAGCTCCCTAGTAAATCTGTTTTAAGCTATGGGGGTCCTTGCTGTACCTAGGTATAACTCTGACTTCATATGGAAGCAGGCTTTTTGTCTCTGATTTTGTATACTGTAGTTTATGAGCTGCTGTATTAGTCTCAGGCAATTCTTCATAATTCTGCCCTATAGGCAAAATACAGAAGCACATGTGCTATGAAACTGTGTGTATGAGACTGAACAGTAATTCTAGGAGTTCTCTAAATTCATCCATGAAAATCTTGACAAGCAGTCATTGGGGTCCATTCAGATAACCTAGTAGTATATTAAATGGAATTTGGAGGGAAGTCAGAAAAAATAGAATTGAATAGCTTTCATGATAAAACCCGAGACTATGATCAGTAAGCAATGCTGCATCTAAGGCTGCAATCTCTGGGAATCCCAAAATTGCCCTTTAAAGACTTAGTAACAGCTTGTCAGCTAAGAACTGTGACATTTCCTCCACAGGCTTGTATAAGGCTTGTATACAGGAGGAGAGAAGAAAAACCCTCCACACTATTGTAACTGAATCCTTGAAACCATTTTTTTTTCTTATTTTGCTTTATATGTTTGTTGCAAATAGAAATATACACTTTTATATATTATGGGGAATTCATCAAAATTGGTTCATAGGACAAGGGGAGTCATTGCCCTGTTATAATTCTGTTCATGTTGGGGGTATGTGCTCGAGACCTTTTTACATATTACTGTGAATTTTCTCAGGGTCAACATCAGTCTTATGGTGCGTTTACACAGAGAGATATATGTGACAAATTATTGAAGCCAAAGCCAGGAATGGATTTGAAAAGAGGATAGATCTAAGTCTTTCCTTTTTGACCTGTTCCCTATTTATAGTCTGTTCCTGGCTTTGACTTCAAAGATCTGTCAGATAAATCTGTCTGTGTATACGCACCATTAGGCACAGCTCAGATCATATTAACCCCTTCATGACCAAGGTCATTGATGCCCGGATGTCTGGGTCAAATTAATGCACTGTTTCTCTGCGCCTTCTAAGACCCATAGTGCTTTTCTTTTTCTACCTACAGGGCTGTGTAAAAGAAAAGAAATTTCAGCTTTTTATAAAAAATTCTCTGATATATAATTTAAAAAAATCGGCAATCATGCTTTTTTTTTTTTTCTTTCTTTATTATAACCGTTCACCGTGCGAGAACAAGAATGTTATATTTTAATAGATCGGACAATTCCGCATGCTACAATATATAATATGTTTATGTTATGGCATCGGCATCAGGAACGTATATAAACATATTGCTGACTTGAAGGGGTAAGGAGGTTTTTTTGGTGGCCATCTGACTCTTGGTGGTTTGAAAAAAAAAAAATAAATATATATATATATATATATATACACTGTATATATGTAGATGGATAGATAGATATAGGGAGTCTTTGAATGACATATTGACATATTTACTTGGATGTGCTGCAGGTCTCCTTTAGAGCTAAATGTTGCGATCTTTTTCTAATATATGTATCAAATAAAGCTTATTATAGTCATGTATCCAGGGCCTGAATCATTTGCACGGCCCTTTCCCATTGTATTGTGTTGATCTGGAGTTTAGGAAAAGTACATATGTTTAAAATACCAACCAGGATGATCACTGACAAGTGTGTGCAATACCAGCATAACAAATAATGAAGCAACAACACAAACCTGTCAAGAACCTTGTGTGTCTTTTATAGTGATTGAGCGTACTTCAAAGTTTACATAAATCAAGCGTGTAACATGAAAGATACTGATCTCCTTTTACCTCTTTCAAGTAACACATGAGAATGTCAAAAGGAGAGCAACTAATTTGTTTGAACATAAAATACTAATAAATAGAGGCAGCATAGAGCTCTCCTGCAGCTGAGGACATGTGGACCAACTGATTGCACTACCTTTATTTTACAGTTTGTTTAAGGTCCTGACCTGAGTTTGTGTCAGACATCAAAGGAAACCAAAAAGGCGTCATCAAGGATTTTATATGAGCACCTGGGCCCAGTTCTCGCAGCCTGGGGGAGGACTTATGTTGCCGTTCTCACCTTATAAAATGTAAGGATGTAGTGCTGAACATTAATGTTCAAGATGGTATGTTCAAAGGCTTTATTTTCACTGAGTTTGTGCCTGATTACAATTTTTTTTTTTTTTTGGGGGGGGAGCAATGATACCCTTACCATAGTCTGAACCTTTTTTGGTTGCCAGTTTTCTGAAGATCCAAAGGACACAATGCAGACAGCTGTTTCAGGGTTGTTGCCCTTCTTCAGTGCAAAGTAACACTCTGCTCTGCACTGAAGAGGAACAACAACCCTGAAACAGCTGTCTACAGATGGCCAGTCTTTTCTTTTAGAGACATTTTTGGCAATTTTCCCCAATGTTCTAAGACTCCTACATGGAGTGAAACACTGACTTTAAGGGACACCACTTTGCCTAAGTACTATTTTTCCAGAATTCCCATTGGAACAGGAATGGCCTTTAAGTCTTCACATGTCTTTATGACAGATTCTCCGTGAAGTTACACCCCCTTTTTGCATTCTGATTTCTCTACACAGGTGTAATGGGTAAATTTAGCATTTTATATCATACATCATGGTGCAGATTGTGCTAAGTGGGAGGGGCTTCACGGTAACAGCACCACTGTCCACAGCGCCACCATTGTCCCCGCTCTCCGTGACGTCATCACCACATAGGCTCCGTCCTCTCGACGCCCATTTGTATGGGCCGACCGAGAGGGGGTGGGGCCTAGACATTTAGGCCAGCCAGTTCCAATGGTCAGTGAGGGGGCGGGGCCTATGTGCCTATGATGTCAATGACACCCACTTAGCACAAACTGCAATTGATAAAAGATCACTTTTTACTTGTACAGGCACCATGACGTATGATATAAAATAGGTATGAAAACAGCTAAATTTACCTTTTACACCTGTGTAGAGAAGTCAGAAGGCAAAAAGGGGGTGACAGTGTAACTTTAAGGAGAACGAGTACTGCTTTGACCCCTTATTCTTTACTTTAAAAAGTAATGACTGTGGCATCAGACTGGAGATCCTTGAGCCCACTCAAACCAACTATACAAAAACATCCACATCCACTCTTTAATTGCATCATAAACATTGTTATCATTGCACACATCTGATATATTATTACAAAGAGGTAAGGGTATGTGCACACACATTGGAGCTTCATTACGCTAATGCAATGAAGGGCGGCTGGACGTCAATTAAGTGATTAATTACTGCAGTTAAGTGATGTATTCACATTGCACTTTTGTTGCATTACTGCATTTGTGAACACAGCCTAAGAGGTTGTTTGTAAACCATCTGTTAAAGCGAATCTACCACAGATGATGGTAGATAGTAAACATTTTAGGGATGAGTAGGGTTACCATTTCTTGAATCTCAGTCCATCAATGCTTTGCAGACTTCAAATATTTTGCATAAACTTTCAGTGGACATAGCTGAAAGGAGGATAAAAACAAAAAACACATAAAATATCATGAAAAACAATGTATTTTTTCAAAATAATCCTCAATGTAAAATTATCCAATAAAAAGGATTGTTGCATTGCTCTTTTGCACAGCAGGGTCTTGTTTTTCAGCAGATATATTAGCCCTCTTTGGCAAGAAAAAAAAAACAGCAGAAGCTACCCATCTCCATAGCCACTATATGCACAGAGAGGCATACACAAGTATACGTGAGCAATATTCCCTATACCAGCTATATACCTCATTTCCTCTCTTAGGTAAATAAGTGGCACATGCTACGGCCCAGCCTTTGTGTACAGAGCTGGGATTCAGAGTTTAGGCTTTTATTTACCATCTGTAACACCTGGTTCCTCACACCAAATGATAAATATTGTATTTCCAAAATGAACATTAAAGCAGAGTGAAACCATATTACTTTATAGTAACTTAAAAGCACTGAAAACCTTGAAGATTTAATATGGCCTAAGTGAAATTCTCCTGGGTCTTAATTAATTTAGCATTCTGCAACAGGAACACTGTCAGGGATGTAAATTATTCATCACATTTTATAGACTTCCTGATTCTAAAATTCAGATAAGATTAAAACATTGTTTTAAAGAGCTGGAGAAGAAAACAGGATTAACTGTTTCAGGTGTTTCCAAGTGAGGCAAACCATTGTTGTAGTGGATAGTTGTTTGCCTTTAGGAAGTCTTCCTTAGAGATCACTTGATTGTGATTGGACTGTAGCTAAAAGCACTAACTCCCCTGATGAGTCTGGATGAAATACGTTGAGACTACGTTTTCAGGAGGCTTTAGGTGAGGGATCGCTCACTGGGTAGGGGTAGTTAGGTGCACCTGTGATAAAGTTTTTAAAAGGATAATTACCAATAAAATAATTCACTCCTGAGTACATTTGATCCTTACATGTTTGGAGACACACACATGTATAATAAGATTGTTTTATATTGTTCTGGTTGACCTGTATAAGGTATAGATTGATCCTGTGTATAAGTACAGTCTCAATTCTCTGATCTTTTATTTTGCATGTTGCTGTGACTATGGAGTTGTAGGGGTATGCATTTAAATAGAAGACTGTAGCTAGCATAAGTAATTCCCACAAGACATATGATTTTAATTAATAATAATAACTAGATTTGCATTTCCAGGGAAATACATAATACTTGAAAAAAGCACCCCTTTAACAGTGACTTCCCTTTAAGAGAAACTTTAACCCTTAATACCCTCCCCTCAAGAGCGACTTTGGTAGAGTCCCTTTAAGAGCAACCTGGGAACCGTTCCTTTACGTACGTGGAGGTGTCTGCTCTGCTACACAGCTGGCTCAGCTCTGCTACGCAGTGCGGGTGTCGGTTCTGCTACATGGCTGCCTCAGCTCTGCTACATAGTGCGAGTGTAGTCGCTGCTACACGGCTGCCCTTAGTTCTGCTACGTAGTGTGGGTGTCGGCTCTGCTACACGGCTGCCTCAGCTCTGCTACGTAGTGCGGGTGTCGGCTCTGCTACACGGCTGCCTCACCTCTGCTACGTAGTGCGAGTGTTGGCTCTGCTACACAGCTGTCTCAGCTCTGCTACATAGTGCGAGTGTCGGCTCTGCTACATGGCTGCCTCAGCTCTGCTATATAGTGCGGGTGTAGGCTCTGCTATACGGCTGCCTCAGCTCTGCTACGTAGTGCGGGTGTCGGGCTGGCTCAGCTTTGCTACTTTACCGACTGAACTCTGCTACTTATAATGGTAAAGATCATTGCTCGGTTACCATGACAATCTTACTCATGTCAGTGAGACAAAATCGTTAAAGAGGACCTGTCACCCCTTGCGCCGGGGTGACAGGCTCCCGACCCCCCGCTATAGCCCCTTATACTTACCCAATCGCACCGGGTCTCGGTTCTTGATCCGGTCCGGTGACGGAGATTTCAGCGCCCGAAGCTCAGCTTGCTCGCTACTGAGATGAGTCCGATGCCCATAGAGAATGAATGGTGAGTCCGACACTCCATTCATTCTCTATGAGCATCGGACTCATCTCAGGAGCTTGTGCGCCGGACTTTGGGTGCTGAAATCTTCATCACCGGACCGGATCAAGAAGCGGGACCCGGCGTGATCAGGTAAGTATAGGGGGCTTTAGCTGGGGGTCGCGAGCCTGTCATCCGTGCACGGGGGGTGACAGGTTCCCTTTAAGGACCTTCCAACTTTTACAGTATATCTTCTATTGGCCAATAGTGGACATGTGACTGTGTGGATGTTGTGATACGTTGACTGACAAGACCTTAGAATTTCTATTGGCTGTAACAGTTCAGCTATTTGCATATGTGCTGTGATTGGTTGTTAGCTTTTACGGTGTGGCCATTACTTTCAATGGGCCATTATTTGTTATGGAAAATTTGGGGTCTTTAAACGTAAATTTCTTAAAAACAACAAATCCGATTGAAACCAAACATAGATAGCACACCTGTCACCGCCGAGGGCTTTAAAATACAGTTTGAACAGAGTCTGTGCGCAAAGCGGTTCGGGCTGTATTAATTGCAGAAAAATGGCTGGAAGAAGAAGTGGTGGAAGCGGAAGAAGAAGAATACGGATTACAAAATAGTGCTTTTTCAACAACTATAATAAGATAAGATTGAGAGGGAGAAAAGGGAAAGGGAAAAGAACCAAGAGGGCATTATGAAAATTGTAGAGTACTCCATTTTAAAGAGGGGTTCTAGCTAAACCAAGTAGAAAGACGGGGAATGATTTAGTTGCAGTCCAAGGCAACTCGTACTCTATCGTGATTTCTGCATAACTTGTTCCATTTACCACAAGAATCCGACTCTGCTACCCACTCTCTAATAAAGGGGGATTCATATACAGTATATTTTGACAAAGATGTCATCAGAGAAAAGAAAGGCACAGTCTTTATGATTGGACTAAATTGTATAGGAGGCTGTAGGATAACTCATCTAACTAGAGAACACAATGTATATTAGAGCATGTACTTATCTATGCTACCGCCTCAAGCCATGATTATAGAGAGTAGAAATATGCTATATGAATATTATATATGTTCTAGGCTATTGTCTAGAGATGTAAGGGGTTAAATATTTAAAATATAATGTAATGCTATTCCGAAAGTCAAATGCATCTAATGAGCTGTCAGTGGTTCATGAATACCTACTCAACCAACTTTTTTGTACAGTAGCTGCTAATGTTCTTGCACATCTACCAAATGTTCCAGTTTTTAGCAAGCTGTTGTTGTTTATTTCTCTAAAATTCATAGAGAACAGGCCTATATTAAATTGATAAGATTTTAGCATATTTCAAACTTTCTAGTGTAGCTTACTGGTCTTGCCGTGGGTCACAGGTGGATTTTGTACAAGGCTTTCAAATGTCGATACAAAGACTTCTTCAGAACTACTATGGTCGGCTCTAACATTACAAGGCTATGAAAAACTATTGCATCCTATAGTACCACACAGGGCCGTTTTAATACATTGGTGGGCCTAGTGCACAGCCCTCAAGAGTTCCCCCCCCCCCCCCAACCCAGCATTATCAGAATCGGAGCTCCACACACAGTATAATGCCCTGAAAATGCCCCCACACTGTATTAAGAGCCCCAATACATACGGTAGTTACCTTATAACCTTATAAAGATATCACCAATAATACCATTACATAATACCGCCACATCATGACCATCATGGCCATCTTTAAGTCTTCCCCCAGCTGTGAATCCTCTCTCCAGAATCTGCCAGAGATACATTTTAGGCTCCAACATATACAGTAGTAAGGTCCCCGTTACCCCCCTTTGTACCCCTATATAGTAGTTACTCTGTACCCCTCTGTGCCCCTATTTAGTAGTTACACCCCTCTGTGCTCCCACTTAATAATTAGGTATGCTCTGTGCCCCAATATAGTAGTAAGGTCCCTATATAATATAGGCACCTCTGTGCAGCCCCAATGTTAGTATAGACCCCCTGGGTGCAGCCCCCAGTAGTATAGACCCCCTGTGTGCTGCCCCCAGTAGTATACAGATTTGTGCTGCCCCCAGTAGTATAGAGAGCTGTGTGCTGCCCCCAGTAGTATAGAGAGCTGTGTGCTGCCCCCAGTAGTATACAGAGCTGTGTGCTGCCCCCAGTAGTATAGAGGGTTGTGTTCTGTCCCCAGTAGTATATAGACCCCCTGTGTGCTGCCCCCAGTAGTATATAGACCCCCTGTGTGCTGCCCCCAGTAGTATATAGACCCCATTGTGCTTCCCCCAGTAGTATATAGACCACTAGGTACTGCCCCCAGTAGTATATAGGCCCCTTGTGTGCTGTCCCTAGTACTATAGACCACTAGGTGCTGCCCCCATTAGTATAAAGCCCCCTCTGTGCTCCCCCAGTTATATATACCTCCCCTGTGCATCCCCAGAAGTATATATACCCCCCTGTGCATCCCCAGTAGTATATATATATCCCCTGTACTCCCCCAAGTAGTATATAGTCCCGCTATGCACCCCCCAGTAGTATATATATATATATATATATATATATATATATATATATATCCCGTGTGCCCCTATATAGCTCCCTGTGTGCTCCCCGACTTATATATGCCCCTTGTGCACCCCCCTTTTATATAATCCCCCTGTACACCCCCCGTTAAATATATACCCCCTGTGTGCCCCCAGTTATATATATACCCCTGTGTGCCCCCAGTTATATACATACCCCCTGTGTGCCCCCCAGTTATATATATATAAATATATATATATATATATACCCCCTGTGTGCCCCCAGTTATATATATACCCCCTCTGTGCCCCCAGTTATATATATAGCCCCTGTGTGCCCCCCCGTTATATATATACCCCTGTGTGCCCCCAGTTATATATATACCCCCTGTGTGCCCCCCAAGTAATATATATACCCCCTGTGTGCCCCCAGTTATATATATAACCCTGTGTGCCCCCCAGTTATATATACCCCCCTGTGCACCCCCCTTTTATATAATCCCCCTGTCACTGTGCGCTCCCCCATATAAATATTCCCCCTGTGTGCCCCCCCATTTATATATACCCACTGTGCGCCCCATCTCCCCCCCAGTAGTATATAGGCCCCCCCCTGTGGCACCAATAGTAGTATAGACCCCCCCTTTGTGTGCTGCCCCCGTTTATATAGCCCCCCTTTGTGCTCCCCCCTCCCATATAGCAAGTAATAAAAAAACCCAAACACTTTATACTCACCTGGGACCGCGCATTCCTCTTCTCTTCACCTCATCCTTGTGGCCCCAGGAAGTGCATTGCCTGCAGTCACAAGAGGCCGCTCTCCCCTCTCGCGGTGTCGGCACTGAGTGACGTCACTCAGCGCCAATACCACTACAGGAGAGCGGCCTCTTGTGACCGCAGGTAAAGCACTGAATGCGGCCACAAGGATGACTGACAGGGAGGGAGTCGAGCGCTCATAGCTACAGTACAGAGTGCAGAAGCAGGCAAAAGCAGGCTGGTGGCCGGAGCCCTGTGCGACCGCAATGGTTGCACAGAGCAAAGGTCGACCCTGCTCAGGGTGGGCCCCTTTAACCAGTGGGCCCGGTGCACGTGCACTATGTGCCCTTTGGTTAAAGCGGCCCTGGTACCACGTGCCCTTTCAATTTAACAATTAACGTTTTTGGCTGTCCGTTTAACATATACGTATTTAAAAGGGAAAAAAGTGGATGGTAAAAATGAATGCTTGGGTGGGGTGGGGTGTATAGTTATCACAAACCCTTTTGAGGCAGTGAATCATTCATTTTGTGTCTATAGAACCTTGTACTGGATGCTTGTTCGGGACCAACACCAACTTCTCTATTTAAAGGGGTCATCCCTGTTGATCAGTTATTTAAAGGGGTGCTGCAACCTCTTTAGTGTTTACAAGTGCTTGCTCTTACTATACATCTCCGTACCATTGGTAGTGGCATTGTAGTGTAGTCCCATTTAAGATTGCGGGAGTCATGCTCCCAGCATCCCCTGCCAATCAGCTGTTTGAAAGGCACGAGGCACCTGGATCAGTGTGTTTACTTGTGCTCACCCTTGCATCACAATACTATTGGTTGCTGCAGTGCTAGATACTGAAGTGTTGTCCCATTTACTGAATGGGTCATCGGCAATGTACCTTGCAGCACCACCACCACCACCAATCTAATATTGACGTTCTATGCTGAGGATAGGCTATTCATTTTAAAACCAGAAATTACATGTAAGTGCGTCTCATGGCTTATTCAAAGCTTCCGTACATACTACATGCGAGAGCTGTATATTTAATGGCAAGAATAGCACTAGGTCCTGTCCAGTCCAAATATAGAGTTCAGATGGAATAAGCCCTTAAACTGATAAGTAAAAGTTCTCACTCCCATGCATAGCTTCATATATAGTCAAAATGGGTAGAAAAAAACTCTCACATTCACTCCTGAAATATATTTTTCTCTTACTTCTGTGGTGGATTTTGTTTTGGTTCTAGAGAGGCTGGCATAGGCAGCTAATGCATCGTGTCCTGAGAGAAAAAAATACTTAGTTCCGCCTATTGTGACAATTTCATCTTCACAGCTGTTGCTTCCTGATAATATAATCTCATAAACATAATGCACTGTGACTTGTGTAGTCATACGGGGAAGAAAAATCAACAGCAAGAAAATAACTCAACATATTATCCTCAAAATAATCAATTAGAAGTTCATGCCCATCTGGAAGTCTCCTCTTTGTCAAAAGTTTTCTGAGAAAGTGACAAAGATGTCTAGAAGGTTTTCTGTATACTGTATGTGTGCATATGGTATTTTTATTATTATTTTATACAAGATCTATTATTATGCCATTTTATAGTTAACCCCTTAAGGTCAATGGCAATTTTCGTTTTTGCGCTTTTGCTTTTTCCACTTTATGTTTAAAAGGCCATAGCACTTTAATTTTTTCACCTAGAAACCCACATGAGCCCTTATTTTTTGCGCCACTAATTGTACTTTGCAATGACAGGCTGAATTTTCGCATAAAGTACACTGTGAAACCAGAAAAAAATGTAATGTGTGGTGAAATTGAAAAAAAAAAAACGCATTTCTTTTATTTGGAGGGTATTTGTTTCTACGCCGTTCGCCCTGGGGTAAAACTGATATGTTATGCATGTTCCTTAAGTTGTTACGATTAAAACGATATATAACATGTATAACTTTTCTTTTATTTGATGACCTGTAAAAAATTCAAACCATTGTTAACAAATATATGTTCCTTAAAATCGCTCTATTCCCATGCTTATAACGCTTTTATCCTCTGGTCTATGGGGCTGTATGAGGGGTCATTTTTTGCGCCATGATGTGTTCTTTCTATCGGTACCTTGATTGCGCACATGCGACTTTATGATCACTTTTTATTACATTTTTTCTGGATTTGATGCGACCAAAAATGCGCAATTTTGCACTTTGGAATTTTTTTGCACTTACGCCATTTACCGAGCGAGATCAGGAATGTGATAATTTAATAGTTCGGGCGATTACGCGCGTGACGATAGCAAACATGTATTTCTTTATTTATTTATATTTATAAAATGGGAAAAGGGGGGTGATTTGGACTTTTATTAGGGGAGGGCATTTTTTATTAATAAAAACACTTTTTTACTTTTATTTTTACTGTAACTTGAAGTCCTCTTGGGGGACTTGTATATACACAGCAAAGATCATTGTACTCGGTGATCGATTGCTTTGGCCTGCTGCAGGCCACAGCAATCTATTGCCGAGCCGGGATCAGCGTCATTGCGACGCTGAGTGCCGGCCCGGCCAGAAGACCAGATCCGACCCACTAGACACCAGGGACGTGAAGTACAAAGCACTTCAATGCAGCTGTCAGGTTTGACAGCTGCTTTGAAGTGCTTAATTAGCCAGCGCGGCAACGGGACCAGGATCACACGGCAGCGCTCATTCTACTGATCAGTCAGGGTCTGAACACTTAAACCCTGACTGGTGAAAACTTTTGAAATGTCTCTCTGATATAAAAAAAAAAAAAAAAAGAAAGTGACCAACACTCCAATACCACTGTTCACACTGTGCTGGATCACACTACTGTGGATATTAAACAGAAAAAACTGAAGAATGCTAAAGCAACCTGCAAGTGCCAGGACTTACCGCACACATTGCCTCCATCATACACACAAAGCATACCATTTGATCAAATAGAACATGTAACCTGCACAGCGTGATCAGTGGTATTGGAGTGCTGGCCATTTTTTTTCTTTTTGTGATATATGTGGGGGGTACGGCTACCTCTTTTTAGCTTGTACTCCACCCATCTCCTGTGGATGCTTTAAACAGATTTTAGTTTGCTCCTCTACACCCAGTTTTGTAGGCTTAGGGCCCTATTACACGTAACAATAATCTGGCAAATTAGGCCGATTTCAGATTATTTCTCTGTGTAATAAAGACAACAAAAAGCCTATGACAGCAATCATCGGCTGCTCGTGTCTTTTGGTCCTGACCTAAAATCATCAGCACTCTACGTGTAATTGTGATGCGTGGCTGATAAATCTGTAAAGAAAATAATAAAGTTCATATATTACCTGTCCAAGCTCCCAAGTCCATATGAGCCTTATTATTTCACTTCTAAAGCAAAGGCTGCATGGACATCATTAACAATCTTCATGCAGCCCCCTCTAGCAGATAAGCGCTTGTTTACTATAGAGATCCAGCCTTCTAATATAGCTCTTATAGCCCAAGAAAGGCCGGTGTTAGGAACCATCTTTATTCTGATGTCACCTTTGTGGTGAGATGTATGTATGTAGATCAGATCAGCAGATCTTGATGATTTGTGCACCCAAGTGCATCCAGTGGGGTAGACCATTTCTGAGACAACCATTAATAACCTCACTGATCGCATGCCAAGGCGTGTGTGTGTATTTCTGCTCATAGTGCTTAAATTTGAAACTGAATAAATCGAGATGTTATGAATATTTAGTTTCCCTTTTTTGTATCATTTGCATATCATTAACATGTCTATCAATCCTGTGATTTCCATAATAACACTTTTCCTTCTTGATGTTGCAATTTCAATGTTGAGGAGTACATATAAATATCTATCTCCCAAATGATGCACAATATATTTATTCGTTAAAGTTGTTAAAGGTAGTTCTGCTCCTCGTAGCACTTACAATTTAAAGCACACCTGTCATTTCTGGCAACACTTCTGGATAAGGTGTCTTGTTTGTGTACATGAGAAGTAGCACATGATGCATCTTGTATATAGCGTTTTTGCCAGTTCTTTCCACTGCAGGCTCCACCTCTAAGGTCATTTGTCTCTGAGTTAGTGGGTGGAGCCCAACCTCTATTATCTTACTCATGCATAAAGTTGAGGACATTATAGAACCGTAAAGAGCAGTCTAAACTGTGAATTACCCACCATGATGAGATCTTATATTCACTTTAAGCTCCTATATTCTCTGCATTTTCTGGGTTTGCCTTTGTATGCAACATAGCTCTCTGACACCATATTTAAAAGATGTCTTTCCTACTTGGAGAGAAACAGTGACTTAAAGGGAAACCTATCTTTTTAAGGTGGCATTAGAGAGCTTCTTTTGCATATCCTGTTTCCCAGAATTCCCAGTGGAGCATGAATGGCCTGTAAGTCTTCACACATCTTACTCTCTTCTCAAGGAGAGTTACTATCTGTTTGCCTTCTACTCTCTCCAGGCACTCACCCTCATTTCTCTCTCACTCTCTCTCTCTCTCTCTCTCTCTCTCCTTCCTCTACATGATTTGATAGTACATCTTCTCTCATAAGACAGACTTGAGCTGTTTATCAGAGTGAGTGATTTTCTTATGATAAAATATATTACTAGGTTGGTTATATTTGCTTGTAGTATTGATCCATGCAATGTTTGTTGACATAACAGTGCCTATAAAGGTTTTCTATGTCTGACTGGGGCTAATTTGTTTAGAAAGGCTATTGACATTTGTTTGTTCTTGTACATGGTTGGAATATGAAGTATCCTCATGTGAGTACATGAAAAACTGACCTACGACTTGGATATAAAACCACTGAAAATCAGGCAGAATAAATATACTGAATGACTGAGACTAGCTATAAAATGAGACTCACTGATCCTGTGCAGCACCTGTGCCAACACGATTCATACCCGCAGTGTCAGCACATTATAAACAGGGGATTGGTAAAGTGAGTGTTGCCCTTTTGTTATTTTTTATGATAATAATATTTATATAGTGCCAACAGATTCTGCAGTGCATAATTGATTAGATGATTGCAAGCTGTTCATAGGAAATGTTCATAGGCTTAGACAATGGTGTAGCTACCATGTACTGTAGAAAGGACGATGATCCGCAGCACACCAATCGAGTGAAAAAACTTAGTGTTTTATTTTGGAGATTTCAAACAGTGCAACACAGCATAGCACGACGTTCCTACCATGTACTGTAGGCAGATCACGCAACTGCTATGGGGCCCAGGCGGTAAGAGGCCTGGGGGCAGGTGATCCTTTCCCTCACACGTGGTCTGCCTATATGGTACGCCACTGACAGCAGCTTAGCAGCAGGGAAGCTGTTCACAGCAGCACCTATCACCCGCATCCCCCAGCCCCATATTTACTGGCCCATCACTCGTGTAAGCTTGGAGAACAAAGGAGTGTCGGGCAACTGCACCAGGCCAGGTAAGGCTGGGTTCACACTACGTTTTTGCAATCCTTTTTTTTCCATCTGGTTTTTGGAAAAAACGGATGCATGTGTGTGCATCCGTTTTGGTCTGTTTTTCCATTGAATACCATTATAAAAAAAATGGATCTGTTTTTTTAACGTACACAAAAACACAGGCAACCTCATTTTTGTGTCTGTTAAAAAAAAAAACATTTTGATCCGTTTTTTATAATGGAATTCAATGGAAAACAGATCAAAACGAATCCACACACATGCATCTGTTTTTTCCATCCGTTTTTCATGCGTTTTTTGCAAAAACGGATTGCAAAAATGTAGTGTGAACCCAGCCTAAGTATAAAGGGAGGCCACACAGCACCATACAGTATACAGCTATGCGGCCCCATGAATCCTAGTTACGCCCCTGGGCTGGGACAAGACAATATCCAAAGTTATAAAAAAACACAGTTTTTATTTGGAAAAAAAAAAAAAAAAAACTGTTCTCAGGTTGTGTGTGTTATTGCATTTCAGGTTTTTTCACTTCAATAGCGAACCTGCAAAACCCACACCCAAGCTGAGGACAGGAGTGGTACTATTTCTGGAAGAAAGTCTTGATAACCCCTTTAACCTCTGGAATATTTTTTTCCTTTCCCTAGAATGCAGATTGCAGCTTATGATGCATAATTTCTCTTGATTGTAACATAGTAGTTGAAAAAAAGACACATATCCATCAAGTTTAACCAAGGAGGGGAGAAGATGTGGATAAAAGGAAAGGGTATTAGTGAATGAAAGGGAGCCATAGACAAGAAGTTTATACATAGGCTATGTTCACACAACGTCTTTTCATCTCCGTTTAAAATGACGTCCGTCATTTTGAGTCTAAAATAACAGACTTTTTTTTAGCAGCCTTTCATCCCCTTAGTGCACTGACGGGTGTTTGTACATTATTCTAGTTTGGAGTTACTATTTGCCCTTTGGATGTGGTTTAATTGAAAAGTCCATTGAATTTAATAGTAAAAACTGATACAGAACAGTGACAAAGGGAAAACTGTGTGTGAACTACAAATAAAAAACGTCTGCTGTTTGCAAAAGACGTCCGAAAATAATGTGTATGTTCATTATTTTGACGTCCGTGGCAAAAACGTCCGTTATTCAATACGCTGTGTGCATTGGATGTCCATCTTCCCATTGACTTCAATGCATTGCATTGCAGTCAGTTAAATCTGTGCAAAAACTAACGTTATTTTAAATATGACAATCGGCCGCCTTTTTAATATTTTTGATGTTGTGTGAACATAGCCATACGCTGTTGTCCTCAAAATGTTGCAGTAATAGACTACAAATGCAAAAATAACAATGATGTTATTGCTCTGGAACATGTTCCCGAATGTTGCCTCCATGGTTACTATGAAGTCAAATCAGAATCTCAGTTCCTTTCCTGCCATGGTTTTGTGATAAAAAGCTGCCGTATATTGTCAAGTAGAACTGAGATAAGAGTCTGGAAGAAGCTAAAAGGAAAATACCCACAGGAGCGTGCGTAGTATGGTGGAAAACAAAGAGCCATTACTAAAGCAGAATCAAGACACTTGATTTAGTATATAGGATGCAATATCCCTCAGACATTATCCTCTTTTAGTTGACACTAAACAAATGTTGAGCACATGTAGTATGTAAGGATTGTCATTTACGCAAATGATTATTTAGGAAGATATTTTGTAGATAAGGAAAGGTTAATGGCTACCAACAAATGGAATGGAGCGTTCTCTCCATCTTCACTGAACCACAGGTATTAAACTCAGGCCCTCCAGATGTTACAAAACTGAAGCGCTGGCTGCCCAGTCATGATGGGAATTGTAGTTTTGTAACAGCTGGAGGGCCTGAGTTTTTGACACCCCTGCCCTAAACCCTGTGCTAGTGAAGACTGAATGTGCTGTAACCAGCAGTCCTGGATATTTGGTAGATACCTGTGCCCTTTATGTAGACCACTCCCCATGTTTTGTTTCATATGATAGTGGTCATTTATTTAAATATGTTTTGCAGAACTTACCACTTTTAACCAGTGGAATTTTGAGGTGAAAGGCTACAAATAAAACTATTATTATTAACCCCTTAAGGACAGAGCCAATTTGTATTTTTGAGCTTTCGTTTTCTTCTTCCTTGTGCTTAGAAGGCCATAGCAGTTGCATTTTTTCACCTAGAGACCCACATGAGCCCTTATTTTTTGTGCCACTAATTGTACTTTGCAATAACAGGCTGAATTTTTTCATAAAGTACACTGCAAAACAACAAAAAAAAAAATTCAAAGTGTGGTGAAATTGTAAAAAAAAAAAACACATTTTTTTTTTTATTTGGGGGGTATTTGTTTACAACTATATGTAACATGTTTAACTTTTCTTTTATCTGATGATTGTCAACAAATATATGTTCCTTAAAATCGCTCTATTCCCATGCTTATAGCGCTTTTATCCTTTGGTCTATGGGGCTGTGTCAGGTGTAATTTTTTGCGCCATGATGTGTTCTTTCTATTGGTACCTTGATTGCGCATATGCCACTTTTTGATCCCTTTTTATTACAATTTTTCTGGATTTGATGCGATTAAAAATGCACAATTTTTCACTTTTGAATTTTTTTTGGGCGCTTACGCTGTTTACCGTGCAAGATCAGGAATATGATAAATTAATACTTCGGGCAATTACGCATGCGGCGATACCAAACATGTTTATTTTTTTCTTTAACCCCTTTGTTACTTTGTGTTAGTGGCAAATTTGGTCACTATCTTGTGTGTTTTTCGGGAAAACATAAAAATATCATGAAAAATTTGAAAAATGTGCGCTTTACAAACTTTACAAAAATGTATCAGCAAATTATCACGTTTTTATGAAATTTCCAAAACTGATTTTTTTAGGGACCAGTTCTTTTTTTAAGTTGATTTAGGAGGCTTGTATACTGGAAACCCCCATAAGTGACCCCATTTTGGAAACTAGACACCTTAATGAATTAATCTAGGGGTATAATGAGCATTTTAACCCTACAGGGGCTGGAGGAAAGTATTCACAATTAGGCCGGAAAAAAATGGAAAATAGAAATTTTCAAATAATATGTTTGTTCACATTAAAGTATCTCATTTTCACAAGCAACAGGAGAGAAAAAGCACCCCAAAACTTGTAACGAAGGTTCTCCTGAGTACAATGGTACCCTATATGTGGGCATAAACCACTGTATGGGCACACAGCAGGGCTCAGTAGGAAAGGAGCGCCAATTAGCATTTTCAGTGCAGATTTTGCTGTACAAGTTTTCAGGCGCCAGGTGCGTTTGCAGAGCCCCTGTAGTGCCAGCGAAGTGAACCCCCCTCAAAAGTCACCCCATTTTGGAAAGTACACCCCTTAAAGAATACATCTTGGTGAGCGGTGAACATTTTGACCCCACAGGTATTAGAGGAAAGTATTCAAAATTAGACAGTAAAAATGAAAAACTAGAATTTTTCCAATAATATTTTTGTTTAGTTTGAAATTTCTCAATTTCACAAGGAACAGGAGAGAAAAGGCACCCCAAAATCTGTAACGTAGGTTCTCCTGAGTAGAAAGGTACCCCAAATGTGGGCATAAATCACTGTATGGGCACACAGCGGGGCTCAGAAGGAAGGGAGCGCCAATTAGCATTTTCAGTGCAGATTTTGCTGTAGAAGTTTCTGAGCACCAGATGCGTTTGCAGTGCCCCTGTAGTGCCAGCGGAGGGAAACCCCTTAAACGTCACCCCATTTTGGAAAGTGCACCCCTCAAAGAATACATCTTGGTTTGCGGTGAGCATTTTGACCCCACAGGTATTAGAGGAAAGTATTCAAAATTAGACAGTAAAAATGAAAAACTAGAATTTTTCCAATAATATTTTTGTTTAGTTTGAAATTTCTCAATTTCACAGGGAACAGGAGAGAAAAGGCACCCCAATATATGTAACGCAGGTTCTCCTGAGTAGAACAGTACCCCATATGTGGGCATAAACCACTGTATGTGCACACAGCAGGGCTATCTGGGAGGGTTTACTGGCTTTCTGCGGAGGTAACGTACAATCTGGGGGCGTTTACTGGCTATCTGAGTTGGTGACGGGCAATCTGGAGGGGGGGGTCACAGGCAAACTGGGGTGGTGATGGGCAATCTGGGGCAGGAGTGATAGGCAATCTGGGGTGGTTAAGGGCAATCTGGGGTGGTTGCGGGCACCCTAGGGCAATCTGTAGTGGTTATGGGCAGCCAGTGGCAATCTGGGGTGGTTACAGGCAATCTGGGGGTGTTTACTGGCTATCTGGGGTGTTTACGGGTAATCTGAGCGGTTACAGGTAAACTAGATTATGGTTATAAATAATCTGGGGTGGTTACAGGTATTATACGCCGTTAAAAGGCGTACGCATTGGAATAAAGCCCATTAGTGGCCACAGTTAAAATACGTGCGGCGGTCACTAAGGGGTTAATTTTTTTTATTTATTTATTTTTACTTATAACATGGGAAAAGGGGGGGGGTGATTCACACTTTTATTAGGGGAGGTTTTTTTTTTAATTAATAATAACACTTTTTTTTTTCTTTTACACTTATACTAGAAGCCTTCCTGGAGGACTTCTAGTATAAGCACACTGATCTCTCATCGAGATCTATGCCGTAAAGTTATACAGCATAGATCAATGAGGGGGGGGGTGATCCACCCCACTAGACCACCACGGATCGGGCTGCATGAGCTTTCAGATGCAGCTGTCAACTTTGACAGCTGCATCTGAAAACTTGATTAGCGGGCACAGCGATCGGACCGTGCCAGCTAATAGCCGCGGAACCCGGGACCGCGACGGTTCAGAGCGGGGTCGCCGCGCGGCCCTGCTCTGAACTTCCTGAGGCGAGCACAGGGCGTAAATATACGCCCTGTGTCGTTATTGTTACTATTATTACTAATGTAAAAAAACAAGCATGCTCATGTCCATCCGAACTTGGAAGTTTTGCCATTAAAGACATTGGATCCAGCCTTAGGGCTGCCTGGAAAACATGGCTGTATTCATGTTTTCAAGTACTCCTTAGGACTGCATCCAACGTCTTCACACACCAGTAATAAAATGCTGAGACGTCCAAGTTCTGATGGCCATGAGCATGCTCAAGTGGTGCTAATCTATAGTCTTGCACCTAATTTTAAGGCTGGGTTCACACTACGTATATTTCAGGCAGTATTTGGTCCTCTTGTCAGGTCCTCATAGCAACCAAAACCAGGAGTGGATTGAAAACACAGAAAGGATCTGTTCACACAATGTTGAAATTGAGTGGATGGCCGCCATATAACAGTAAATAACTGCCATTATTTCAATATAACAGCCGTTGTTTTAAAATAACAGCAAATATTTGCCATTAAATGTCGGCCATCCACTCAATTACAACATTGTGTGAACAGATCCTTTCTGTGTTTTCAATCCACTCCTGGTTTTGGTTGCTATACAGCCTCAAATATACAGCCTCAAATATACGTAGTGTGAACCCAGCCTATAGCTGTAAATTTTTACTAAATATGAATTACCACCTGTTTTTCTATTAAGTTCATCAAATTTAATCAACCAAAAAACCATTGTTTGTTGAACATTTTTGAGCTATAAAATTGATGTTTCAGGGACATTTTACAGCTAAAAAAAACAGACCAAAATACTGTGTGTGGTGTAAAGTAGAATTATCTCAGTTGCCACTAACAACCAATCAGATTCCACTTTTCATTACTCATAGATTCCTTGAAAAATAAAAGATGGAATCTGATTGGTGGCTAGGGGCAACTAAGACAATTCTACTTTACACCAATTTGATAAATCTCCCCCATAGTCTTAAAGGGAAACTAACAGCAGGGTCATCTACAGAAGAATCTGACCTTGTTTCCTTAGACAAGGAGAAGATGAGGAAGAAGGTAATTTTCTTACCTTCATCCTTAGCACCAATTTCCTGCAATCCTGCCTTTTATTAATGTTAATTAGAATTAATGTTAATTACCCATTACCCGTTGCTCTTCATGAATATTCAGCTGATGTTGGCAGGAGTGACCTCACTGCAGAGCACCATCCTAATACGTATGAAGAAGGGCAGGTCGGTGGGTGAATCGGTGGACTGGGCTTTAGTCCTACCCCCAGATCACTGAAACATCTAAATAAGATATTAAAAAATGGAGGATCGCAGGAAAGTGGTGCTAAGGATAACGGTAAGTAAATGACTTTCCCCCATAGCATCTCCTCCACTATGGGAACATTAAAAGCAGGTTAGAAGAATCTAACCTTCTGTTACTTTCTCTTTAAAGATCTAGGATGACATTTATCAGCACAGATTTTTTGACCTATTTAGATCAAAAAAGCAAAATGCTTTTCAAGGGTGAACATTGGCTTTAAGTACATCATTTCTTGAGACCAGGTGTTATTTTGTAGCTGAAGCATGGAGAGGCACTGATGGACATTCCCTGAGGAGCAACTAGGGAAATGAAGCCAATCTGAATTGGAGCAATTATTGCCTGAGAGTGACACTTTGGTCAGAGTTGCTACATTGGAATACTCAATGAGTCTTTAATTGACTCCAACATGTCATAAACAGTTAACAAAAGTTGTTCTCCCCCGGAATTGATGGGCTGATGCCGGTCAGGAAGAATAATTTTACACGTGATATCTTGATTTGTTGTATTATAGGTCTGTAACATCCAGCCAAGTAATGAGAAACTTGAAAAGAGGGAATGCGCTTCAACACAAACAAGTACTTAGGCTGTCAAAAATGTTAATTCTTGTGACATACATCTGGAAACTATCTGCATACATTATTTAACATTGCACATTACTCAAGTTGTTTTTTTTCCAGCCTGAATGTTCGTTTCACAGTCTTCAAAACAACAAATCAATTACTAGCTAATCACAGCCATGCAGCTTCTTCTGAACCCGTAATTTCATCTGATTCCACACTATATTTAGTCTTCCTATCACCTAAACAAACACTATTTAGACTGCTTACCGCAGGCACCAGCGGGCAGAGTTTGGTTTTTCGGCAGGAAGTTTCATGTAGCGTTCAATATTGGAGGTAAATTTTATATTGATTTTAATCAAATGTATCATTTTTAATTATTTAAAAGTCTATAAAGTCATTACAGATAACTGGATTATCCGATCATTAAGATATCAGCATAATTAGACAATTAACCGGAGTTTGTCGGAGAAAAACTGACATGGGTTCAAGGGTTCATTCAATAAGGAAGCTCGGATTCAGAATCTCCTGTCATCCATATCTCCTTCGTACAGTAAAACATGTAATTCCCAGGGAATAGGAGAAAATCCTGAACCACTGATCCGAACTTCACCATTAAAAAGAATGTCTCATCATAGACAACATATTTAAGATGAGAGCTGCATCGGCGATCAGCTGATCCCCGCAATTGCAGATCTCCAGGTTCTTGACAAATGGCTGAAATATACACCGTGTTCATTCTTACATCTCCACAAATGTTTCTCATGACTCCATTTTCTTATCATACACATTCAGTACACTATTGTGGCATGCTAGCAGACCCTCACCTGACTGCAACTCACATCACAGCCATTGGCTGGCCACATATAGACACATGTACTGTAGGATAAACAAATCCCGACAGAATATCACAAAAACATGTTCTTTTTTTTTTTTGCAACACTGGTCAATTTATACCAGCCATTTGAGGATATGTTGAACAGAGAGGTAAAATACATATTTGTAGTATTACATACAACCAGACCAACCTGCTGGGGTTAGAAGCCTTTCTTGCATGCGTTTACCTCTTAGCTATGGCAAACCAGACTTACATGCTAGTGCTGTTGGTCCCTGACGTTGGTAGAACAGACCCCCCTTTACTTTAAAGCTCCACCCCACACCCTGCTGGGGCGATGCCCCCCCCCCCCCAACTGAATAAGTAGTATCCTGAAAAATAGAGATGCATAGCCCACACAAATACATAAAAAATGTGGGGTGCACAGAGCCTGCGTACCAAAGAACAACTGAGCCAATCAAAAATGTCCCAATAAACGACAAAAGAGATACCCAAGGATTAAAAACACTTAAAACACTTTTTTAACCCCTTCGTGCTGCAGCTAGTTTTGGCCTTAATGACCAGGCTAATTTTTCAAAATCTGACCTGTCTCACTTTATGCTCTTATAGCTCAGTGATGCTTTAACGTATGCTAGCGATTCTGAGATTGTTTTTTCGTGACATATGGCACTTTATGTTAGTGGCAAAATTTGGTCACTATTTTGTGTGTTTTTTGTGAAAAACATCAAAATATCATGAAAAATTGAAAAAATTTGCATTTTATGAACTTTTAAATTCTCTGCTTCTAAAAAAAGTCATAGCACATAAATTAGTTACTAAGTCACATTACCAATATGTCTTCTTTATTCTGGCATAATTTGGTAAACATATTTTACTTTTTTAGGGTGTTATGGGGCTTAGAAATGTATCAGCAAATTATCACATTTTCGTGAAACTGATTTTTTTAGGGACCAGTTCTTTTTTTAAATGGATTTAGAAGTCTGGTATCCTGAAAACCCCCATAAGTGACCCCATTTTGGAAACTACACACCTTAAAGAATTAATCTAGGGGTATAATGAGCATTTTAACCCTACAGGGGCTGGAGGAAAGTATTCACAATTAGGCAGTAAAAAAATTGAAAATTTTAATTTTCCAATAATATATACGTTTAGATTAAAGTTTCTCATTTTCAAAAGGAATATGAGACAAAAAGCACCCCAAAATTTGTAATGCAGGTTCTCTTGAGTACAACGGTACCCCATATGTGGGCGTAAACCACTGTATGGGCACACAGCGGGGCTCAGAAGGGAAGGAGCGCCAATTAGCTTTTCCAATGCAAATTTTGCTGAAGAAGTTTCTGAGCGCCAGGTGCGTTTGCAGAGCCCCTGTAGTGTCAGCAGAGAGAAAACCCCCCATAATTCACCCCATTTTGGAAAGTACACCCCTCAAAGAATTCATCTTGGTGTGTGGTGACCATTTTGACCCCACAGGTATTACAGGAAAGTATTCAAAAGAAGACAGTAAAAATGAAAAACTCGAATTCTTCCAATAATATGTTCGTTTAGTTTGAAATTTCTCAATTTCACGAGGAACAAGAGGAAAAAAGTACCCCAAAATTTGTAACGCAGGTTCTCCTGAGTACAATGGTACCCCATATGTGGGCATAAACCACTACATGGGCACACAGGAGGGCTCAGAAGGGAAGGAGCGCCAATTAGCTTTTTCAATGCAGATTTTGCTGCAGAAGTTTCCGAGCGCCAGGTGCGTTTGCAGAGCCCCTGTAGTGTCAGCAGAGAGAAAACCCCCCATAAGTCACCCCATTTTGGAAAGTGCACCCCTCAAAGTATTCATCTTGGTGTGTGGTGACCATTTGGACCCCACAGGTATTAGAGGAAAGTATTCAAAAGTAGACAGTAAAAATGAAAAACTCAAATTTTTCCAATATTATGTTCTTTTAGTTTGAAATTTCTCAATTTCACGAGGAACAAGAGGAGAAAAGTACCACAAAATTTGTAACGCAGGTTCTCCTGAGTACAATGGTACCCCATATGTGGGCGTAAACCACTGTATGGGCACACAGGAGGGCTCAAAAGGGAAGGAGTGCCGATTAGCTTTTTCAATGCAGATTTTGCTGAAGAAGTTTCCGAGTGCCAGGTGCGTTTGCAGAGCCCCTGTAGTGTCCGCAGAGTAAAATCTCCCAATAAGTCACTCCATTTTGGAAAGTGCACCCCTCATAGAATTTATTTTGGGGTGTGGTGAGCATTTTGACCCCACAGGTATTTGAGGAAAGTATTCAAAAGTAGACAGTAAAAATGAAAAACTCGAATTTTTCCAATAATATGTTCCTTTAGTTTGAAATTTCTCAATTTCACGAGGAACAGGAGAGAAATGTCACCCCAATATATGTAAAGCAGGTTCTCCTGAGTAGAACGGTACCCCATATGTGGGCATAAACCACTGCATGGGCACACAGCCGGGCTCAGAAGGAAGGGAGCGCCAATTAGCATTTTCAGTGCAGATTTTTCTGAAGAAGTTTCTGAGCGCCAGGTGCGTTTGCTAAGCCCCTGTAGTGTCAGCAGAATAGATTCCCCCCAAAAGTCACCACATTTTGGAAAGAGCACACCTCAAAGAATTCATCTTGGGGTGTGGTGACCATTTTTACCCCACAGGTATTAGAGGAAAGTATTCAAAATTGGCCAGTAAAAATGAAAAACTCGAATTTTTCCAATAATATGTTGGTTTAGTTTGAAATTTCTCAATTTGACGAGGAACAGGAGAGAAAACGTACCCCAAGATCTGTAACGCAGGTTCTCCTGAGTAAAATGGTACCCCATATGTGGGCATAAACCACTGTATGGGCACACAGCAGGGCTCAGAAGGGAAGGAGCGCCAATTTACAGGAGCAAAACCGCAGCTAGTAATGGTTATTAGAATAGCGCAGTTACTAAAATAAAATAAAAAAAATTAGATTACAGGTAATGTGGGGTGGTTACGGGCAACCAGGGGTGGTTATGGGCAACCTGAGGTGGTTACAGGTAATCTGGGGTGGTTACGGACAACATGGGGTGGTCACGGGCAACCTGCTGTGGTTACAGGCAACGTGGGGTGGTTACAGGCAACGCGGGGTGGTTACGGGCAACGTGTGGTGGTTATGGGCAACGTGTGGTGGTCACGGGCAACCTGCTGTGGTTACGGCAACGTGGGGTGGTTACAGGCAACGTGGGCTGGTTACAGGCAACGTGGGCTGGTTATAGGCAACGTGGGCTGGTAACGGGCAACGTGGGCTGGTTACGGGCAACCTGCTGTGCTTACAGACAATCTGGGATGGTTACGGGAAACGTGGGGTGGTTACGGGCAACCTGCAGTGCTTACAGACAATCTGGGGTGGATACGGGCAACGTGGGGTGGTTACGGGCAACCTGCAATGCTTACAGACAATCTGGGGTGGTTACAGGCAACGTGGGCTGGTTACGGGCAACCTGCAGTGCTTACTGACAATCTGAGGTGGATACGGGCAACGTGGGGTGGTTACGCGCAACCTGCAGTGCTTACTGACAATCTGGGGTGGTTACGGGCAACGTGGGGTGGTTACGGGCAACGTGGGGTGGTTACGGGCAATGTGGGGTGGTTACGGATAAACTGAAGTTCTTATAGGCAATCTGGGGTGGGTACCTGTAATCTGACATGGGCACCGCAATCTGGAGGGGGTCATTGGCAATTTGGGGTGGTCAGAGGCGACGTGTGGTGGTCAGAGGCGACGTGTGGTGGTCAGAGGCGACGTGTGGTGGTCAGAGGCATCGTGGCGTGTTCAGAGGCATCGTGGCGTGGTCAGAGGCATCGTGGCATGGTCAGAGGCATCGTGGCGTGGGCAGAGGCAACGCGCGGTGGTTACGTGCAATCTGGGGGGGTTACATGTAATCTGGCATGATTACGGGGAACCTGGGGGGTCATGTGCAACCTGGAAGGGTTACAGACAATCTGGGATTGTTACTGATAAACTGAAGTGCTTATAGGTAATCTGGGGTGGGTACATGTAATTTGGGGTGGTTACGGGCAATCTGGAGGGGGTCACTGGCAATTTGCGGTGGTTACGGGCAACGTGCGGTGGTTACGGGCAACGTGCGGTGGTTACTGGCAACGTGCGGTGGTTACGGGCAACGTGCGGTGGTTACGGGCAACGTGCGGTGGTTACGGGCAACGTGCGGTGGTTACGGGTAATCTGGGGAGGGGTTAGGGGTAATTTGGGAGTAAACTGCAATTATTACTATAATAAAAAGTGTGTGTTTTATTTTTTTGTATGTTTGTCACTTTTTGTACTTTACACATTCATTTTCACTGTATTACTATGATTACTGTGATATTTTCTATCACAGTAATCATAGTTCAGTGACAGAGACCAAATTGGTCTCTGTCACTTTAAATTTTCAGAGCTTGGCTGGTTGTGGAGCGCATGCGCACTTCATAACCAGCCAGGACGTCGAGGAGGAAGGAGCTCCGTGGGTTCCGGTGAGTATATGGGGAAGGGGGGGTGACTGGGGGACGGGGGTGACAGGGGGGGTGGGGGGCGACTTGGGGGGTGGGAGGACATCACTTTTTATCCCCTGTCACCAATCATTTATGGTGACAGGGGATAAAAAGTGCCGGGAGCACATGGTACAAGCGATCAGCGGTATATAGTATATACCGCTGATCGCTTGTACCGGGACCCCACAGGGGGGGTCCCCGATGACTGCCCCATGCTCTCCGCTACCTCCGGTGGCCGAGAGCATGGGGCTTTCATTCATTTTAATTTTTTCATCGCTGTGAACCGACGTTAGTCGGTTCACAGCGATGGCGGCGGCCATCTTGGAAATGATGGCCGCCGGGGGAGGGGGGTTAGTTATCGGGGCACTAGGGGGGTCTGATCTGGGGTCTGATATACACTTATTTCATCTCCCCCCGCCGTAGATTTACGGCGGGGGGAGATGAAAGGCGGCGGCAGCACCGGTAATCCTCTTTACCGACGGCCGCCGCTATAACGTTAATAGCGGCGATCGTCGGTAAGGGAGGGGGGCCGGGACGGACCCCACACACTGCCCCAACCCCTCAGCTACCTCCGGTAGCCGGGGGGATGGGGTGGGGGCCGTCCCGGCCCCCAGCCTTATTCTCTGCCATCGCCGTAAAAAGCTGATGGCAGCAGAATAAGGCCCATTAGTGACCGCCGTAGAAAGCCGTATCGGCGGTCACTAAGGGGTTAAAGAGTCACTGTCGTATTTTTTTTTTTTTTTTTGCAGAAATCAATAGTCCAGGCGATTTTAAGAAACTTTGTAATTGGGTTTATTAGCCAAATCTGCCATTATCTGCATGTAAAAAGCCTTTTCCCAGGTCCCCCCCTCCTTCCTCTTTTTCATCCACTCTGAAAAATCTGAAAATTGTGACTTGTTGCAGGAGACGTACCCTGTCTGCTCTAGGGAGAGGGGAGGGGGGAGGAGGAAGGAGGGAGTTAGCCGGCAGCAGAAAGCAGATAACAGAGGATTACAGGCACGGAGCTGGGTGACAGCTGTAATCTGAGCTCAGACAGGTCACTGGTGACTGTCACAGGAGATATCCTGTGAGGGATTTGTAGATTAACTCTTTGTTGTCCTGTTTTGGTCTTTTCTTTAGCTCTCTCCATAGGAGAACAATGAAGACAGGGGGGAGAGCTTCAAACTGCTTTTTCATGATAAAAATGCATTTTTCGGATAATAAACCCAATTACAAAGTTTCTTAAAATCGCCTGGACTATTGATTTCTGCAAAAAAAAAATTCACGACAGTGACACTTTAAGTGTTTTTACTCCTTGGGTGTCTCTTTTGTCTATTGATGTGACATTTTTGAATAAAGTTATCCCTTATTGTTTATTATATTGGTGTGCCATTGCCCTTACTGCATACTTACTTTTTTTTAGTTTGGCCCCCCACTGAATAAGACATGGATACCTGTTTTAGATAAAAGTTGCCACAGCAGCCATTTATTAACATACACAAAATAACATACATGGTATAAATAGTATGTACAAGAAACCTACAAATATATATAATACCATCCAAGCTAACATCCTAACATCCTAAACCACCTTAAGCCTCCAACATCCATGCCCATTTGTTTGCCCCCTGCTGCCCGCTACTGGCTCAAGGGGCCCCACTATAAAATAATCAGCAGATGACACCACATTGACAGGAGCCCATAATTTCTACCGGATGATACAAGTACATGAGGGGATTGCTTCCCATGCACCCCCCATCAGTTTCTAAGACCAACCCCCAAAAAAACCATTCCAGCCAAAGCTGCTATGACAAAAAACTACTCCAATACCAACTTACATTAGGGAGGGAGGGACTGCTGTCTCCTCCTGAGTGTTAGCATGAGAAGGGAGTAGGACCTATTTATGCCCTCAAGCTCCACCTATTCCCCAACTGTAGCAACTCCCGCTCTCTAATCCCTTCCTCTCCACCATTAATCCTGTCCTGGCTGTTTCCCTTGTCATGGGCGTCTTACCACATGGTCTCTAGAGATTAGTGGATTTCCCGAAGTTCGGGTTCGTATGAACCTGACCTATCGGCATCTGACTCCCACTGTCTGACGGCTCCGTGCAGCGGGTGAATACAGCCTAAGGAACGCCTAGAAAACTGGGATACAGCCAATAGCATAGGCTTTATCCCAGTTTTCTAGGCATTCACTAGGCTGTATCCACCCGCTGCACGGAGCCGACAGACAGTGGGAGTCAGATGCCGATAGTTCAGGTTCATATGAACCCGAACTTTGGGAAATCCGCTCATCTCTAGTGGTCGCATCCAGCCTTTCTTTTTGTTTTTTTGGTAAGTCTCTATGACATGTCAAAATTTTGTTAAAGTTACTGTACCACCAGGCCTAGGCTGAAGCACTGGAGGCGGGCCAATCCAACCTTAGTGGGCGGAAACCCTAGCTCCTCTATGATAGGGTTCCATTGATTCTAATAGAGTCACATCATGGGGGGGCTGGGGTTTCTTCCCACTAAAGGTGGGTCGGCCTCCAGTGCTTCAGCCTGGGCCTGGTGGTACAGTCACTTTAAGTCCACCAGAGCAAAAGCCTCTACTTGATAATGGCATTCTGCCCTCCTCTGTGTAGTCAATATGAGCTATATGTCCATTCTATGTGATTTCCATAGAGACATTACCAACTGAGGACTGAAATTGATCCTGAAAGAAATTCAACTTTAGACATTCTAAATTGAATATGTCAGAATTAGAAACGAGCGAACCTGAGTGCTCTGCATTTGATTACCAGTGGCTGAAGAAGTTAGTTGCAGCCCTAAATCTGTCTGGAAAACATGGCTACAGCCATAAGCTATATCCATGTTTTCCAGAGCTCTCTAGGGCTGCATCCAACTTCTTCTGGTATTCAAGGTTCACTCACCTCTGATCAGAATTAATGTGGTGAGTTAAGAGATGTGACGAGATGTGACAAAGAGATGTGTCAAAATCTTAGTCCATTTTGTAATGGCAAGCTGTTGCTTTGGAGTGTCAGGACTTTTATTTATGGGTTGACACAAAATCATCATACAAATCTATTGTGGGTCTTTTGCTTCCATTGATATAGTACTAGAATATTAGGAACATTTTTGCAGTAGGCTTAAAGGAGTTCTAGAAAATTGGAAAGAATATTTTGTTCTTCGCAGCTAACTGCGGCACTCTTAGCAATAAGCTGTGTCTGGTATTACAGTTTGATAGAGCTATAATATTGCAGGTTCTATAGAAAAAAACACACACTCTGTAATCTTATATAACCCCTTTTCTCATTGGCCAAGATTGGTGCTAATAAACCCATTATACTCTAAAGAGTCCTAATCATATACTCTTGGATATAGCTACCATTTACCTATATAATATGGTGGTGGGTAGGCTTTTTCTGGTGTGGGACCGGTGCTTTATAGTAAAGAATGTACCAAGCCAGACATCAATTGCAGCAGTCTGTATAATAGTATGCAGGTAATAGTAAATGTATTTAATTTGTCTCACATAAAACAATGCTATTCGGGGTTCACACCCTTTTCTCAAGTTAAAAGAGACATCATTAACCACTTAGCGTCCCATGACGTATCTGATACGTCATGGTGATTGGGGGGGGGGGATTTCCGAGAGGGGTCCTGTCTGTTACGTACAGCGGGGCAGCTCCTCTATTAGCCGGCATGGGTCCCGTTGCCGCGCCGGCTAATTAAGCATCTAAATGCAGTTGTCAAACCTAAATGCAGCTCCCAGTGTCCCTGGTGTCTAGTGGGACGGATCTCTCCCCGCCCCCCCCTTGAGATCCGTGCTTCTGGCCGGTCCGGGACTCAGCGTCCCAATGATGCTGATCCTGGCTCTGCAATACATTGCACTGGCCTGCAGCAGGCCAGTGCAATGTATGACCAATCTAATGGATCTTTGCTGTGTATATACACAGCATTGATCTCTACGAGAGATCAGTGCTGTGTATATACAAGTCCCCCAGGGGGTCTTCTAGTTACAGTAAAAAAAAAAAAAGTAAAACAATTTTTTATTAATAAAAAATCCCCTTCCCTATTAAAAGTTCAAATCACCCCCCTTTTCCCACTTTATAAATATAAATAAACAAATAAATAAACATATTTGTTATCGCCGCGCGCGTTATCACTAACGTTAGCGTTATCACTACAACTATTAATTAATCACATCAATGATCTTGCACGGTAAACGGCATCAGCGCAAACAAATTCCAAAGTAAAAAATTGCGTATTTTTGGTCGCATCAAATCCAGAAAAATGTAATAAAAAGCGATCAAAAAGTCGCATATGCGCAATCATGGTACCGATAGAAAGAACACATCATGGCGCAAAAAATGACACCTCACACAGCCCCATAAACGAAAGGATAAAAGCGCAATAAGCCTGGGAATAGAGCAATTTTAAGGAACATATATTTGTTAACAATGGTTTGAATTTTTTAAAAGCCTTCAAATAAATAAAAAGTAATACATGTTATATATCGTTGTAATTGTAACGACTTGAGGAACATTCATAACAATTCAGTTTTACCCCAGGGTGAACGGCGTAAACACGAAACTCCCTGAAATGTAAACAAATTCTTTTTTTTTTTTTCAATTTGACAGTGCAAATGATTTTTTTCTGGTTTCGCAGCATATTTTATGGGAAAATAAAATATGTCATTGCAAAGTACAATTGGTGTCGCAAAAAATAAGGGTTCATATGGGTCTCTAGGTGAAAGAATGCAAGCGCTATGGCCTTTTAAACATAAAATGGAAAAAGCAAAAGCGCAAAACCGAAAATTGGCTTTGACCTTAAGGGGTTAACTTGAGAAAAGGGTCTGAACCCTGAAACTATTTGTTTTATGTGAGACAAATAAAATACATTTACTTTTACCTGCTTTGGAATCCACTTCGATTGAGCGTTGTTCATTGTCTGCCAGAAGGTCTCGCCTGCATCCTTCATTTAGCCCCAAGGACCCAACACTGTATTGAGTAAGAACCTCTGTGGGCACTGTGAAGGCTGCCATAAGTGACTGTCTCCTAACATGAGGGAACAGTACTTTAAGGCTATGTTAACCAGTAATGGATTAAAATAAGGGCGTTTCGGGCGGCAGCCCGGGGCCCCTAGCTCCTGGGGGGCCCATGACCACCCAAAAAGACTTATACTTTCAGTGGTGTACTGACTCCTGGCTACACTTCTGCCATGATTTGCAAAACATCACTGTTTTTTAACTGCAATTTTGCACAAATCAGGACATCATGACATTATCTGTCCTGTACTATGAGCACCAGGCAAGTGCTGCCATAGTTACAGTGGGGTGGGGGGGGCCCAGGCTTGGTGAACATTCCCGGGCCTATGGTAAAGTTAATCCGCCCCTGATGTTAACACTCGTTTATTTTAATGTACAAAAAGCCATTTTTTGATAATGGCCGTAAAGATTTATTACAACCATCCCTTTCATACAATCTATCGGCCGTTATTATAAAGAAAATGGTGCATGATCATCTTTAAGTTGTTATTTTCAGTTACCTAGTACTCGAGAGTAATAAATGTATTAAAGCTCTTGAGCATTAGTAATTAAGGGAAAGATTTTCACACCATGTAATGTACAGTATACCACTAAGAAAACTCCGATTTTTATTCTCTGAGTGGAGTTTATGTTGTTGTCATCCTCATAGGTGCAAACATGACATATAAATTAATTGAAATAAATTGCAAAATCAGAGATGTTTCCACAAATGTCTGAGAATTCGGAGTTTCGAATCCTTTCTTTTTTAAATGAACTTCATTGTAGTATCTTCAGAAACTCTTAATTAGAAAGACTTACAGAATCTGCACCCAGCTGCTTCCTGATCCTTCTGAACAACACGAGCGAGGAAGGAAGTTTGGGCCCTGCATTACAGTCATTTTCAGGATCACATGGAAACTGCTTAATTACAGGCCCCATGGAGGAAGCCATCATATAAAAAGCAATAGCCACCAGGATTGAGTACTATATTCAGCAACACTTTGTGGCTGGGCAGGTCCATCCAGATTGTCTCTTTTATTCAAGCATAAATAAATTGCAAAAACACAAGAGATAACCATACAGCAAGCCTACCAAACATATATACGGTAAATTTAAAGAGAATTTATTAGTCAGGTAAATACAAAATGTCCTATGTATCTATATCCCTGAATAGCCATGTCAATTAAAAAATCTGTTGATTATTTACTTAGTTATATTATAGGTTTTAAAAGCTGGATGATAACCAAAATAGCAGTCGTCAAAGTTATTGTATCAGAGCCAGATAATCACTCTTTTTGCTAATTCAATTAAGTTTTCTGATTGTTCATTTTAAATGACTTTTAGTACATTATGGGGGCAGCCATTTTGCCTGAGCTGTATATTTTAAGATATACTTTACAGCAAGTCCCATGAACACACACACACACACAAAAGATTTGACGTTTCATTCTATGGTCCGGCGGATTCCATCGTCCGCCCAAAGAAGTGACATGTCAGTTCTTTGGGCTGATGGCGGAATACGCCTGACCATAGAATGGAGTCTATAGGACGGCCAGATGTTTAAGCGGGAGTGCGCACGGAATCCGCCAGAGCTTATCTGCGAGATTTCCTCTGTGTGCAAGGGCCCATATACTTCTGAGGGATGCCTCCGGCATATATTATTGTATAGGTGTATAGTGGCATATGTCATCTATAAGCTCATATATTAAACATTACGTGGTATATCTTTGTAATGGATACCTCTATACAGAAATGTATAGTTGACTATGCTGTTCTATACAGCAAAGAAAAGGGCAATACATATAGGATGAACAGAGGTCACTTATTTTAAGTATATTGCTCTGGAATTCTTAGCGGGACACAGATTAGCCCCATTGAAATGCAGTGTTTGAATTTGGGGGAATTAGGATTTTTAAATCTACTTTATTCATTATTCCACAGGTTTATTTTACTGCTGGCTTCACCTTTTCTATTGTGTGATATAAAATAATTATGGGGCTGTCATCTGTAATATAGCAGCAGATGTAGTAATTATGACCCCGTAGGACAGATTTGCAGAGACCCTGTGTGCCTACACGCTGCCTTTGTGCACAGATCTCGGCTGGGTGCATAAGGCCCTTGTGTGCTGAGAAATATTGGTCACAAAGAGAAAGAACAGGTATAACAAAGCTATTGTGGAACAGATTTTGTTTTGTGGTTTTATTGTGTTTTTCTAAACAAGTTACAGTTAAGTAGAGCACATCTTAAAGGGATACTCCAGCATGGGGGCTATTTTGGGATCTGGCTGGGGAGGAGGTGGCTGAGAGAAAAGACGTCCACTCACTTCCCCGAATCCAGCGGCGGGTCCCGTTTCGCAGCGCTCCAGTCCCCGGTTCCCGGCCGCTTCCTGGTGTCTGACGCGGGCTTGAGACGTGACGTCTCAAGTCTGCTCAGCCAGTCAGTGACAGAGACGGCATCCATTTCTAGTTTGCTCAGATCCCGCCTCTGTCACTGACTGGCTGAGCGGACTTGAGACTTCATGTCTCAAGCCCTTGTCAGGCACCAGGAAGCGGCCAGGAACCGGGGACCAGAGCGCCGCGATACGGAACCCGTCGATGGATCCAGGGAGGTGAGTGGACATCTTTTCTCTCAGCCACCTCCTCCCCGGCCATATCCCAAAAAAGCCCCCATGCTGGAGTACCCCTTTAAAGTGTTATGACTAGAGATGAGCGAACTTACAGTAAGTAAACTAGAAGGTTCGGGATTTGAATCCTGGTGGCTGCCACCAGGATTCAAATACCGAGTAATCAGGTTTGTGTGACTCTGAACTTACTGTAAGTTCTCTTATCTATAGTTATGACTAATGGAAATGTTCTTCTAGTTAATTCTGGATCATTCATCTGATTAGAAAGCAATTTTGGCCTAGATCTGATAATTATTTGTAATTATCTGTTTGAAAAGGTCTTCGTGTTCTATAGTATTTTATGCATTTTATTTTTTTATACTTTTTTTTTTCTAAATTGGGGCATGCACATCTTTAATATCTTAGCCCCTTTTAAATATAATGTAAGATCAGTCTGGAGATTTGACATCAAAGAAGCCATGACTTGCAATCTTTCTGCAAAGTTTCTAAAGTAAAATTGTCTGGCAGCGTTTTCTGTGCAGAACTGGAAGACATCAATTGGCCGCAGAATACAGAATCAGTAACAAGGAAATAAAAGGAAAAGTGTTATATTTATGCAGAGCCAGAGTTCTCCCATCTAATAAATGTTTGATTATATATCTGATGCCTGACAAGGCTTAGATATTACTTCCCAACTTTTATGGCAAACCTTCTGCTTTAAAAGTTGAATCATCCCTAAACTGCTTCCAACATTTTTTATTGAATATAAATTAAAGAAGATGGAGACGTAATAGAGAGATTTTACCCAGAACACATGTATAAATAGCAGAGTTTGGAAAAGTTTCATATACCTTATTGTATGCAACTGGGATGGAGTAATGCTGCATAGAGTAAATTGCTATGAAGTTAGGCCCCATGAACAAGACCGTATCAGTTTTTACTGTCGGGAAATACTGATCAGCTTTAGGCAATCATCAATATTTCCTGACAGTAGTTAGCCTTTGCGGTCAAGAAACCATAGTAGTGCACCTGGAAACCATCCAGAACTCCCGATGCTACGATTTCTATTGTCTACTTTTTGTACGGAGTTTTGGAAAAGATGATCCTATAGAAGCATCTGGAATTCTGGACTGTTTCCAGATGCATCTCCGGAGTTTTCTGGAATTCTGGATGCTCCCATAGACTTCTATGGGGTCACCTGTGCCAGAATTCCAGATGAAAATAGGACAGGACCTAAATTGTCCAGCTCTATTTTCTGGAATGGACATCCTTCAGGAAAAATATTGAAGGGTGTCTGTGCCTAATATAACTTTATGGGTCCAGAAAGAAACTCAAATACATTCTTGGCCGTGTGCATGGGACCTTAACTTGCATTTTTCGTGTGCAGTGGATCGCGGTATTTGGAAAGTAGATAAAATTTAGCAAAATCTCGATCCACATACTTCAGAGATTTTCCATAGCGGTGCAGAGTCAAAGATGTCAATTTCTATTGCATAAAGTTCACAAATTTTCTGTGAATTTTCCCTATTGGCTCAATGGTATCAAAATTCCCAATGAAATCTGCAAACAATGTAGTGTTGTGGATTTCACTGTGGATTACTCAGGGCAGTATAAATCCACACATCAAACATATCTCTCTTGAAGTAGAATTTCACTTGAAATCTGCACTCGAAGGACATAAATGAGTTTCTCTGCACAGCTTCAGGGTTTATAGGTATTCATATAAACCATTAGCGTCATTACATAGCGAAGAAATAAAGGATAACAGGTATTCAGTTTCCACTTCATGAAACTGCCTTGCTCCCACACAGAAATGTGAGACTGACCTTGCATTACACTATTAATAAATATTCAATGCCCATGAGCCGGTGTATAAGTCAAAAAGGAAACCGTCTATTTTTGCTTTTTTTTGTTAATTTAGACCTTGTTTGATTGTGCGCCTTTTGAAGCCGTACGTAATTATTGACCCGAAAATCCTTTGTATCCTTCAAATCCATTATGTCTTTTATTATATTGATCAAATAAGTCTCTTTGTTTTTTTTCCCACGGATTCTATTCTCTGAAGTCCCTTCATGCAGTTGGACAATGAATTTAACATTTTGCCGTAGATAAAATTATATGGTAGCTGCATGGAGAGAATGTGTAATGAAAGTATTGATTGGAAAAACAGGTAGGCTTTTCAGGGTTGGTTTCTTCCTTGCACCTTGAAAGTCTCAAAACACATGTTAGATAGGTTAGGCAGCTGCCGATGCAACCTTTTATTGGTTAGATGATCATTTTCTACTAAAAATAAATAAATATATATATATATATATATATATATATATATATATATATATGTGTGTGTGTGCATGTGTCTGTGTACATGAAAGGGGTTCCAGGCAAGGCCCTTTTTTTAAATGCTCGGGGATGGGTTGTGTAAAAATAATACTGGTATTTTACCGCTCTGTCAAACTGTTCTGTCTCTGACAGGATCTGGTGTTGTGACGTGCAGGCTTGTCGGAAACGGGTGAACAGCGGGACTAAGCTGTAAGATACCGGTATTATTTTTAAACAACCCATCCCAGAGTATTTATCAGTAAGGGCCTTGCCCCAGAGTATTCCTTTAATGGGCTTGTACCATGAAAAAATATTTAAGGGTTTGTCTGATGATGAAACCTGGCATGAGTGACCGCTGGTAAGCTGTACATCTGTACATTTTTGGTTGCAAAAATACCGAGTGTGAACATAGCCTTAAAGTGGTTATCCAGGGAGCAGAAAAGGTACTACCTTTCCTCACTCCCCAGAGCTCCACTTCCTCTTCCTTGTTGTTTTGGAAGTGTGACTTTCAGGAAGGGGGAAGGACAGATACTATACTGTGATCATTGTATGTGGGCAAAAACATGCCCATGTGCATTGGCCAGTAGCCAGCTGCAGCTGAGTAAACTAACTGATTTTCTGGCCTAAGACAGTTGTTATTTATTAAAAAAAAAAAAAAAAAAAAAAGACTGACTGAAATGCAGAAGTATGAACATCACAATGAAGCACTAAACAGGCTGCTGAAATTAAAATAAAAATGGACAGCATGCATAATACAAGCATTAACTATATATATTGCATACTCACAAGAAAGAACACGTTTCAGCGTTAGCCTTCATCGGCCGTCTAACACAACAAGCGACTCCTACTTAATTGCACTGGATGGAACTGGCACAGGATGATGGCAGACGCAGGAGTGCATCACCATAGTAATCAATAAACAAAACTCTGTATATAAAGGAGCGCAACTCTGGTGGCTGAACCTAAAGGCTGTATCCATGTTTTCCAGGACCACCTAGGACTGCATCTAACTTCTTCAGCCACTGGCATTCAAACTCAGAATAATCGGGCTCGAGCATGCTCCAGTTGCATTCCTCTCTAATACCAAGTACAACAAAGTGATCACTATACAAACAGACACTGCATGTAAACAGTAACATCACCTGAAATGAAGACAACTAATGAAACATTTACATAAGTATTAGTAAAAACAAAAACACTATTGGGGGTTAGTAATACACTGATGTGCATACCACCACATCTCAACTTCAAGATACTAGGGATGTCTAAAAGAAAAGAGAACAGAATGAATATCAAGACTAGCAGGAGTATCCAAATCAGCATATATAACAGGGGCATCTAATGGTAACATAAGTAACCAAATCCGACTATGTATCTTAAAAGGGGTTAGCCAGTGCTACAAAAACATGGCACCTTTTCCCCCACTCTTGTCTCCCGATTTGGAGGGGTTTGAAACTCTGCTACATTGAAGTAAATGGAGCTTTACTGCAAACCACAAATGAACTGGAGACAAGAGAGGGGGAAAAGGGGCCTTGTTTTTGTAGCACTGGATAACCCCTTTAAGTAAATGAGGCAATCTCCCACTGCCGCCTCAAACTCCTGGGTTTTACCCCACTCTTGGGTAGTTTAACTAGTTTGATTACTTAGAAACACAGTTTAAGATACACTGTGATTTTTTTTGTTAGTTAAGTGGTGTTAGATGGGCAATAGCCAGTTCCCGCATCTAATAGTTGACTTTTATGTTTAATGATCCTGTCTTTGATGCCTTGCATAGTCTCTCCCACATACAACAGACCACATTGACATTTTGTCAGGTAAACAACACGGTTATCTTGGTATTATATGCAAAATATCTTTTGATATTCAACGGTTTTCCCGAATGTGGGTGGAAAAATTGAGTACCTCTCAAGACATTGTTACATTGCGAACAATTCAGACAGGGATAAGTGCCATGTCTGTTAGAAGCTCGTAAAGAAGTTTGTCGCATGAGTTTAGTTGTATAGTTGTTTTCTGCCTTCACCAAGGTATTTTGTAGATTGGGGGCTCTCTTATTGCTTAATGAGAGGGGTTCCTAAATTCCTCAATCTCAGGGTAGGCATTGCTCAAAATGTGCCAATATTTCAGCGCTATGGTGTCAATATGTGAGACCGGGGGATGGAACTCGTACAAACGGTATATGTTTTGTTTTGGTTTCCTTAGTAGTTCTCGCCGTATCCTCCCTCGCTTGTTGTAATAGCCTCCTCTGGTATTCTCTCTCCTCAGATTTATGGCTCATCTTCTCTAATCTCTTATTCTGGGTATCCTCATTAGTGACAATTCTCCTGACCCTTTGAAATTGTGACTAAGGGATGTTTGTGGCTTTTCTGTAGATGTCAGTCACATATCCAACCTCACCATTTTTACAAATCTGTACCTCAAAAAAAAAAAAAAAATAATGGTTACATTGTTCCCATTGTATATGCTGATTTGGACACTTGTGCTAGTTGTCTTAGTATTCATTCTGTTCTTTTTTCTTTTAGACATCCCTAGTATCTTGAAGTTGAGATGTCACCTTACTAGTATCTGGAAGTGGTGTGTTGTTTCCAGTCTGACACAGTGCTCTCTGCTGCCACCTCTGTCCCTGAGAGGAACTGTCCAAAGCAGTAGCAAATCCCTATAAAAAACCTCTCCCGCTCTGGACAGCAGTGTTTCAGACAGAAAAGAATACACCACTTCCTGCAGGACATACAGCAGCTGAGTACTGGAAGACTTGAGATTTTTAGATAGAAGTAATTTACAAATCTATATAACTGTGTAACACCACTTGATTTGAAAACTGTTTCCTGTTTTGTGTGTTTGTGCATGTGTTTTTTTTGGGGTTTTTTTTTTACTGGAGTATCCCTGTAAACTAAAAACAATTACATTCAGAATCAGGTCGGCGAAAAAAAGAATGTGCTGTGTTATTAGAACCCCCCCCCCCAATACTGAGATTAATTTTGTCCAGTTTTAAATTGGTGGTGTCACTCAGTAATTGAGTTGTCAGCGTTTTACATGATAAGTATATAGTAACTGGATATTACATTACGTTTGTAGATTTCTAAATAGCTTTGTAATAGTGCTAAATGAGGGGTGGAAGAATCCAGCATTGTATGACAATAATCAACAGTAGGTGTAAAATTTCATTGAGCGCATACAGCAGTAAACATCTATAAACCCATTGGATAAATAGTTCTTTATGGCCCCACATAGCAATTGATATATGGCAAATTAGATACAGCAAAGTTAAAGCACAGCATGGCTGATTCCTTGACTCGGTATCATTTTTTATGCACAGGAATCAATGTGCTGATAATGATATGTTGTAAAAAGTAAATGTGTGAATAATACAATGAAGTGTAATTATATAATAAGACAATACTGCAATTATTCTGCCTTTTAGGTGTCAGTAAGAATAAGGGCAATTTCTTTCAATGTTTCTCTGCATGACTAAGGAAGACGACCAGAGCTGGAGTCAAGTGATGTGCTGGAATGCAAAAGAGTACACTATGTACATTTCTATGTAATAGCAATATAGAATTTCTTGTGGATATTTACATGAACGAATACTCATATAATACATGGACAGACTACATCTTCAAGGGCAAGAGGCACTGATTGTTAGTGGGTCCGAGCATTGGCTTCTAGGGGGTAGCAAACCCCTCAGGGCAGGATAAAAAAATTATGCCTCTGACTTTACACTAGAAATTCACAAGAAACATAGGATATTTCTTCCCTATATCACTGTAACAATCCCTCAGGTGTTGCAGCAACATAAAATTTGAATCCAGCACTTTTTGTGAGATAGTAGGTTTGTATAGTTTATTTTTTTTAACTCTACTTCCTCTCCTTCTCAGTGGTTCTCCTGCTCCTCTCCATAGACTTAAAGGGAACCATTCACCCATTGGCCCCCGGCAGAAACTGACATACAGTGACATAAAGGTCAATATACTTACCACATCGCTCCCGGTCCCGTCCTGGATCCAGTTGTTGACACAGAGAAATCACCGATTCTTCTTCTCCCGCCCATTATGGTAATGAGCCGAGTCCAACTTCCATAGGAAACGACGGACGAGTCCAACTTATTCATGAGGTCCTCTTCTCGTTGCCGCCCATCCACGCCTCCTGGAACTTGATTGACATCTTCAGTCTTCTGACGAATTCCTGCGCAGGCGCCGTTGCG
The DNA here is from genome assembly GCF_027789765.1 of Dendropsophus ebraccatus. Taxonomy (NCBI): domain Eukaryota; kingdom Metazoa; phylum Chordata; class Amphibia; order Anura; family Hylidae; genus Dendropsophus; species Dendropsophus ebraccatus. Next base: position 42,743,115 of record NC_091466.1, read on the forward strand.
ATAGTCTCGTCACCTCTTCTGCGCCTGCGCGGTAAACAGTATACGTGTTCGAGACAATCGGCGCACGCGCAGTAAACAGTGAAGCTGCGGAGCGGCTTCAATTGTGAACTGCGCATGCGCCGAAAACAACTGTCACGGCGCCTGCGCGGGATCCGGCGAGAAGAAAGAAGACGAGGAGGAAGAGGACCCGGCGTCAATCAAGTGTCGGAGGCGGGAAGAAGGCTGGACTTCGGACCCGGCGGCGCTCATTACCAGAGCGATGTGGTAAGTATATTGACCTTTATGTCACTGTATGTCAGTTTCAGCCAGGGCCACGTGGTGAATGGTTCCCTTTAAGGCCCTATTCCACCAACAGATCTGACGACAGGATTTCTCCTCTTTTCAAATCCACCCCTGGGTTTGGCTTTAAATCTTTGGCAGATAATCTGTCATCAGATCTGTTGGTGGAATAGGGCCTTTATATGGGCAGTGTAACTTGATCTCATTGCAACTAAAGCCTGATTTCAATCTGCTGAAGACCGTTTTCTTTAGTGATGAGCAAATAATAAGTAAAGGGAAAGGAAGAAAGCAGCCTTGTAGAGAGCAGAAGGATGCATATTTATCTGATAAGATATGTTACAGAGATTCATATATTTTCTTGTACTATTGATTTATTCAAAGTTGTTTAAAGGATAGTTACACTTCAAATACCATGCAAAATTTATGAGCCCTGCGTAGAACAAACACAAACACTTCCAGAACTCATTTCCATGAATATTAAAACTTTATGGTAAATCGTTTTTATTATTACAGCAGAATAAGTAGTAAAAAGTACAAGCAGACCAAAGAGTGTCCAGAACATGAACAGGTACATGTAAATAACCGAGCAATGGAACATAGTGTGAAAAAGGCAATAACAAGAGCTCAAGGAGCGAGAATCAGTCCGATTATCAAATGAGAGACCAAAAGATAACCCAGCAGGTCAGTCCAGCAGAAATCACATATGTTTGCATATACAGTAGCATGGTCTAGGAGAAGGAAGTGAAGACCAACGGACCTTCTTCAGAAGTAAATGCACGAAAACTGTCCGTGTACCAGAACACCTGTATGTAAGATTTCACTGTTGATTGAATGAAACATTATGAATAGAAACCAAATGAAAGAGCAGGGCATAGTGCCCCAGAAAGCAGAGCGAAGAGAGGGTGTAAGCAGCAGTAGACAAGAGAACAAGGCAGAGTTAAAGAGAAGGAGTAAGGGCCCTATTACACCAAAAGATGTCTGACAGATTATCTGACAGATTTTTTCAGCCAAAGCCAGGAATGGACTATAAACAGAGAACATGTCATAAAGATAAGACTGAGATTTCTCTTCTTCAAATCCATTCCTGGCTTTGGTTAAAAAAAATCTGTAAGATAATCTGTCAGACATCTTTTGGTGTAATAGGGCCTTAAGAGGAGAGAGCAAGAAGGGGAGGGAGGGGGGGGGGGGGGAGGAGGGCAAAGGCTAGATAACAACAAAACAGTCGGTAATCAACGTAGTCAACGTAGCCAGGCATGAAAGGCCGGGGTGTCTCTAAACACGTCCCAAGCATACCAGGTCTTATCAAAAAGGCCTGGCTTATCCGAGTCCGCTGCCACCAGTTCCTCCATGCGTCTTATCTTATTTAGAGTGTCCACCAACTCCACCTTAGAGGGTGGCTGAGACTGTTTCCATAACCTTGGGATGATTGTTCTGGCCGCTCCTAAAAAGTGTCGTAGGAGGCCTTTCCTGACCAGGGGCAGAGAACCTGGGATAAGTGACAACAGGGCTATTTCTGGCGTAGCAGGAATAGAAGCAGAACATACTTCGTTATAGAGTTGGAAAACCGATGTCCAGAAAGCCTGAATGATTGGACAATTCCACCAAATGTGCAAGTACGTTCCCTGAGCGCCACCACACCTCCAACACATAGGGGAGGCGGAAGGGAAGACGGCGTGCAGCCAATCTGGACAGCGGTACCAACGACTGAGAATTTTATAATTTCGTTCCTGTATCCTGCAAGAGATAGAGGCCTTATGGGTAAGAAGAAAGATCTTGGAAAGATCATCTTCCGAGAAAGTCTTATTCAGATCTTCTTCCCATTGCAGGATAAAGGAGGGTTTCAGGTCAGTCTCCAAAGTACCCCTAAGCGCTCCGTAGATCGAGGAAATTGTGTGGGTAGGTGGTGAGGATTGTGTACATAGGAGTTCGAATGGAGTGAGGTCTCTGTGGATTTGGGATGTGGGGGACAGTGAACAGTAGTAGTGCTGCAACCGACCCCTAAGTAGCCAAGCACCCGGGGACAGGGACAGATCCGCCTCCATAGGGCGCAAACGAGTACCCACCAATACCTGGTGAAGGCGTGGTCTATCTTGTAGGGGAATCCCCATTATAGAGCGGGTATCCTGGTCCCAAGCCAGTTGGGGGTTATGATACAGCGGGGTCAGTGGACCCGGTCTGGAAGACAATCCCTGCCTCTGGAAGATCCGATCCCAAATCAGTAGTAATATCCTGGTAACGTACGGAATCGTCGCGGCCAAGGGCCTGTCACCCACGGGCAACCAAGGCAAGGCGGAGGGGCATACAGGAGACATGGCCGACTCGAACGAGACCCATCGCTTCGTGGTCCGGTGATGGCAAAGGTCAAGTATGCGCGTAGCGACTGTCGCATAATAATAAAACAGAATGTTTGGGAGACCAGTGCCTCCCCTATCCTTGGCCCTAGTCAGAGTCAGGTATCTAATACGGGGTCCCCCCGGATCCCAGACAAAACGGGTCATGAGAGATCTGATCTTATTCAAAAATGCCGTAGGCAGTGCAATCGGGAGAGCCTGCATTAGATACAAGAGTCTTGGCAGAATATCCATCTGAAGTGCCGCCATCTTACCAAACCACGAGAGCGACAGACTCGTCCAACCGCGCAGGTCCCTTTCAATAATGCGGAGAAGTGGGGGGAAATTAACCTCGAATAGGTTGTTAAGATCAGGAGTAACGTTGATCCCTAAATAACGTAGGCTTTGAGTCTGAACCTTAAAGGGAAATTGGGTAGCGATCCAGTGAAAATCGCTGTCCGGCATAGACACATTTAGGAGCTCAGATTTATGCGTATTAACTTTGTAGTTACTGAGCGAACCGAACTCCTCAAACTCCGCCAATATCGCAGGTAAAGATACGTGTGGGGAGGTGATATATAGTAATAAGTCATCTGCGTACAAGGAGAATTTGTAGGAGGACCTACCAAATGTAAGGCCAGGGATAGATGGATTATTCCTCAGGGCCACCGCCAGGTGTTCCATTACTAACACATAGAGGAGAGGCGAGAGAGGGCAGCCCTGTCGTGTCCCGTTGCGAATGGCAAAGGGAGAGGACAGGACCCCGTTCACCCGTACCTGAGCCGAAGCTCCGCCATAAAGGGCCAAGATATAGGAAAGCATGATCGGTCCCATCCCCAAACCCCCTAGGGTCAGTCTAAGGAAGTCCCATCCGATCCTGTCAAATGCCTTCTCGGCATCAATAGAGAGAAGGCAAGTAGGGATCTTGTGTTGTCTGGCGGCGGCCATGAGGGAGAAAGTCATGAGGGTGTTGTCCCTGGCCTCCCTCCCAGGCACAAAACCAACTTGGTCAAAATGCACCAGGGAAGGAAGCAAGGGACCCAGCCGCATGGCAAGGATTTTAGAAAAAGTCTTGATGTCTAAATTTATCAGGGAGATCGGGCGGTAGTTGCCGCAAGACTCTGTATCTTTACCCGGCTTAGGTATGACTGATATGTGTGCCATAAGGGCTTGAGGGGGAAAGTTCGCACCTTGAGAGACAGAGTTGAAAGAGGATAGCAGTAATGGCGCCAAGGCACTACCGAACGCTTTATAAAAACGGGCAGTATAGCCATCTGGGCCAGGGCATTTGCCATTCTTAAGATTCTTGATAACCAAGTCCAACTCTTCTCTAGAGATCGGATCCTCCAGGGCAGACCATTGGTCCTCAGGAAGGGTGGGAAGTTTATGCTTAGTTAAATACAGTTTAATTTTATCCACCAATTGTGGGGCAGGGAGGTCCGCATACTTGTTTTTAAGATGATATAAAGATTCATAATATGAGCGAAATTCCTCGACTATGTGGCCGGTGGCGTGTATTTTCCCTTTAGTGGGGGAGTTAAGGGACAGAATGTATGTAGTGGGTTTACGCCTACGGAGGGCTCTCGCCAGCCATGATCCGCTTTTGTCTGCGTACTCGTAGTACCCCCTATGAAGTTTGTCACATAAGCAGGTGTATTGTTTGTCAAGACAGGACAGGATTTGCTGACGAGTCGAGGAAATTTGGGCCTGAGTTGCAGACTTGTAAGACCTTTTATTGGAAGCCTCTAGGGTAGCGAGGTCTCGAAAGAGCCTCTGAAGTTTAAAGGCGTTCGCCTTTTTCAGGCGCGAACCATGGGCCATGAATATCCCCCGAACAGAACATTTTAGGGCTTCCCACTTCAAGGGCGCAGCAGTGTCATCGGACCTATGCACCTCCAGGAATGTAGAGATTGCACCATGGATCTCTTTCAAACATAGGGCATCTTTCAAAAGATTGTCGTTAAGTCTCCAGGAAAAAGGTCTGGGGACAGAACGGCCAAACCGAAAGCTAGAAAGGACAGGTGCATGGTCAGACCACACTACTGATTCAATAGAGGCTCTAGGATCACGCGACAAAAGCGGGTGGCTGACAAAAATCATGTCAAGGCGACTATAAGAAGAATGGGTCGGGGAGAAATAAGTGTAGTCCTTAACACCTGGGTGTAAGACACGCCACAGGTCCACTAAGTGTCTGGAGTGGAATTCAGTCCTTAATCTACGGAGCGCTGAGAAGGAAAGAGAGGACCTACCACTGGAGGAGTCGTGTGCAGGATCCCATATCCAGTTGAAATCACCGCCCAGGATCACTTGGGACGTCCCAGCAAATTCGTCCAGGTGGTGCAGGAAGTCGATGGCGAAGGACACCTGCCCCTGGTTAGGAAAGTAAACAGACGCAAGGGTGAGTTCCTGACCGGCATACATGAATTGTAGGAATAGGTAGCGGCCAGACTCATCTCGTCTAATCTTAAGTATCTCCGGTTGAAAGGATCTATGGAAGGCTATGGATACTCCTTTGCTTTTAGCCTCATCGTTAGTGGAGTGGTACCAAGTCGGGTACCATTTGTTTGTCATCTTGGGACAAGAGGATGTCTGAAAATGCGTCTCTTGAAAGAGTGCAATAGACACTTTGCGCTTTTGGAGGTAGTAAAGGACCTGACTACGTTTCTGAGGCGCATTCAAGCCCTTTACGTTAAAGGTGCATATAGAGAGAGCATCCATAGCCTTCAAATACAGGGAGAGGGGGGAAGGAGGCAGGGGGAGGGAGGGAAGGGGAGGTGGGGAAACAAGAAAGGCAGGGAGTGCCAGGGAAGATAGGAAAAAAAGACATGCAAGAGCAGAAAAAGAGCATGGGAGAGAAGAAAAGAGGCAATAGAGAAGAGAGAGGAAGAGCAGAAAGGCACAAGGAAGCGTATGCTAGACCACACACATCTAACAACATGGTAATCAGCACTGTAGTGCCTAGGACAGGTAGTAGAAAGTCACTTTTAGCAAATGGTACATGGACAGCCAGCTGACCAGTAGCCCTATGGGGGGCCATGAAAGCCAATACAGAGAGGAAAACTGCAGTAATAACCCAACCCCAACCCTCCCCCCCCCCCCCCCCCCCGACTATAACACTAACATTAGACACGTATGATGCTTAACCAGCAGTTGAATTATAGAAACGGAAACAAGAAAATGTAAGGTCATAAGACCATTAACACAGGGCATGAGAACCCAAAAGAACAGCAATAATGGCAATAGGGGACAGAAAAACAAAAGACATATCTGAGTAAACCATGACAGCTTCAGCTATGACTTAGGAGGAAGGCCGGAACCAGGCAGTTCTGTACAGTCATGTGTCTGGGCCTCTAGGTGAGGCCGACCCGGAGGGGCGATTCTTGCGGGCGACCGTCTGCCATCTTTCCCTCCTCGGGGGATCCACAGGGCACAGGACCGGAGGCCAATCCGGTAACGAGACCATCGGTAAGTCCAGCGCTCCAAGGAAGGCTGGGAGGTCTCCCAGGTGACGGAAAATCACGGTTTTGCCTTTAAATCGTACAATAAGCTGGAAAGGATATCCCCAGCGGTATGGGATCTCCCTGTCACGTAGGATAGTGAGCAGGGGTTTTAAGGCTCTGCGGAGCTGGAGGGTGCGGCGTGCCAAATCGGGTAGAAGGATGACTTCTGTGCCGTCAAGGTCCAGAGGGCCCCTGCCTCGGGCTGCGGACATGATCCTGTCTTTGATCTTATAAAAATGGACCCTGCAGATCACGTCACGTGGTGGTGCATTGTCCGGGGGTTTAGCTCCCAGGGAGCGGTGAACTCTGTCCATTTCCACCGGGTCCGATGAATCAGGGCCCAGTAACATAGAAAAAAGGCGCTGTACCGTAATCTCCAGGTCTTGGGGTAACACGGATTCGGGGATACCTCTCAGGCGTATATTGTTCCGTCTGTGACGGTTCTCCATATCTTCTTGCATAGTGAGGAGATCATGGATCTTGCGGGAGTGATCTTGCAAAATCTGAGTATGCAAGTCAAGCCTGTCATGAATGCCTTCCTGCTGCTTGTCAAGCTCAAGTACCTGCTGCCCAATTTGGCGTATTTCCCCTCTAATGGTGTCCACTTCCCTCTTGTAGCTACATTCAAGACGTGTGACGCATTTTTCAAAGTCACCTTTCGTAGGCAGGGCTTTAATATATGCCTTGAGATCCCAGTCCTCATCCGATTCCTCCCGCTCAGAGTGATGAGAGCGACTTGAGGGGGCCGGGGATGCAGGTCCTGCATGGTCCTGGGACCTCGCGGATGTGGATGCACGAGTGCCGGCGGCCATCTTGGGTTCAGCGCTCTCTGGTGCGTCCTTCTCTTGTCCGCCGAAAAAGTGCCGAATGGAGCCTCGGACCGGGGGGGAAGAGGCCGTGCGGGTTCCCCTTCGTCTCCCACGGGTCATGGGAGTGAAAAAACTGTGCTGGTCAAGCGTACAGGTAAAGCAGGGAGGTGGTCGGGCACGGAGCTAAGCCTCGGTGCGTCCTCACTCCTTCATCAGCAAGCCACGCCCCCAATATTAAAACTTTAAAGGCCTAACAAAACCCACAAAATAACCACAATTGGGAGGAAGTTTTAAAGACAAAAAACATATCTGGCAATTTCATTCTGAACTGCAGCACACCTTCATGCAGGTGTATGGGGCTATGTTGTAGTTACCTGCTTGGTCCTGGAGTGCCACTGTGCAGAACTTTGAGGATATACTGGGATCCAAGAAGTTGGCCCCCCCACCAGTCAGAAATTGATAGGATATCTTAGTCATATACCATCGCATTTTAGGATAGAAATACTCTTTTAATTTTGTAGTCAGTGTTTTAAAAAATGTTTTCCTGTCCCTTACTTTGTCCAACTTCATCACTATTGTAACACAGAAATGCACAGACTAAGACACCATTTATACCAGAGGAGAAAACATTTCTTGGCCAGTCAGTAGGTTTCAGGGTATTCACAAGGATATCACATGGAAATAATTGAGGCTTATTCAACAGACATAGAAAAATAATATTTTATTGATGGAAACAAATATTTTCACAATCGAACACAAAGTTTGTTTCATACACTGTACAAATAGGAACGTCCCTCATAATTCTGCTTGTTTGTGTTCAATTTTAGAAACAGCTGACTAGTTTTATATGTGTACAGTATTATTCATATGACTCTATTGTGTATTATAATATATTTTGGGTGAACTTACATGTGCCCATCCAAATAGATAAATTAAAAGCAAACCACATAGGATCTAAACCATGTAATTATTTTATTTTATTTTTTTACTTTTTTTTAAGGCTATCCATTTAAAAAAAAAAGCTGTATTTTCACACTGTCCCTGGAGCATGCACAAAAACCTGACATTGCAGTTTATCTGCAGCTCACTTTTGCGTTTGCTATATGGTATTATTCTCATTTAAAGGCCCCTCAGTTGTGTACCTGGATCCGAGTAAGTGTCCAGGAGGCCAACCCTTCTGTTAAATGGGTGTTCCAGCAAGCTAACACTAGGACAACACTGGGACACTGGAACAAGGTAAAAATAGAAAAGAAAGTCATACTTACCTAGCTCCTGTCCCCCAATGCTCCTGTTCGACTCCTTCCAGTCCCCCAATTTAGTGAGGAACCTGTCCTTTCAGCCAATCACTGACCAAGACACTGCTTATGGCAGTGATTAGCTGAGCTGGCAGGTCCAGCACTGACAGAGACAGAAGCCACAGGAGATCAGGTCAAGGTAAGTATGGCTTTTTTTCTATTTTTTCTTCATCCAGCACCATATTATTTTCACAAAATGCTGGAATACACCTTTAGGCTACAGTATGTTCCCACAACGTTCTTTTTTTAAGAAAAGAACGGACACTAATTGAAATCAGCGTCCATTCTTTTCTGCAGCAGTGGCATTGCATTGAATGCATTGGAATAACAATGTGTTCTGACAACGTTATTTTAAAGTCTGTTCTTTAGAAGGGCATTAAAATAATGAACATTCCTATTATTTCTGGATGGTTTTTGCCGAACAGCCTCTGGAAACCATAGCTGTTTAAATTGTTAACTGATGGTTAACTGCATTGTGGGCACACCCAACGATGCCTGCAATTCAATTGTAAAAAGATAATGTTTTTTTTTTTTAAGAATTTTTTTTATTTTAGTTGCAATGAAAAAAAAAAAAAAAAATTATCCAGTCAATCGAGCCACATAGCTACACAATATGAAAACCCGTACAACCCCTCCCATTCCCCTCCCATCCCCAGTCTTTCCCTAAAAGGGCTAATTACATCAGACTTTATTTAGTAAATAGAATTTTTACCCCCTCCCCCACCCACGACAAACACAGGAGGCAGGAGAGAAAGAAGGGAAAAGAAAAAAAACAACTTTTCGTTTCCTTGCCCCCTCACCTCCTTCTCACATTCGTACCACCTCACGCATTGACCCCATTCCATCACACTAGGCGGCAGGGGAGATATCCATTTCCTCATAATCAATAATTTTGCTCAGAACAACATTCTCAACGAACATTTTTTCTGTTTCCCAAATGTCCCTGAGGGAAGTCCCGAAGTATCCCCCAGTATGAACAAACCAAAATCCTCCTCTAAGGTCATACCTATAGCCTCATTTATCCCCTGGGAGACCCCGGTCCAGAACTGACCCAACTTTTCACATGACCAAAGCATGTGAACAAAATCCCCTCTCTTCTTCAAACATCTCGGACAGAGATCATCCGTTCTCTTTTTAATTTTACAAAGGAAGACGGGGGTATAATATAATCTATGAATGATATTGAATTGGATCAGCTGATGGTTCGCCGAGGGTGCAGCCTTTTTGATGTTACTATATACTACTGTCCAGTTCACCCCACCCCCCTATCTCTCTTTCCCAGGCATTTCGGCTCCCAAGTCCAGCTTTCTTTCTAAGAGGAAACATTTATAAAGTATCGATACCCCATTAGATCTACTTCCCAGCCCTCTCAACTTTTCCAGTATTAAGTTCACCCTTACTCCATAATCTACCCTTCTCATATCTACCCCCAGATCCTAGAGAGTCGTAGATATTCAAACCAACAAGTATCTCTAAAGCCATACTCTGACTTAACCTGTTCCCATGTTTTTATTTTCCCCATAATCACCATTTCCGAGATCAATCTTAAGTCCTGACCAAAAATTCCGTAGAGTGCCCCCACTTTCCCAACCTCCACCAAACTACTATGGTCCCATAAAGGAGAAAAACTAAGAAAGCCCGTCAAGTCCAAACGCCTTTTAATCTCCCTCCAGGTTTTAACCAGAGCGTCCACCGTTGGCCACTTAGCTTTTACACCTTGCTCTAATATCCCGGCATCAAGGATCTGAAATATATCCAAGGAGTCATCCCTGGCCCCCTCCCCTAGTCGAGCGAAAAAGCGATTATCCCTCCAATCCAGAAGCCAATAGGCCTGAGAGGCCAGAAAGTAAAGCTCCATAGAAGGGAGGCTCAAACCACCTCTATTCTTGGGAGCTGTTAACAACTCCAACTTAATGCGGACACGTTTGTCCCCATATCAGGAAATTCCATATATTCCTAATCTTCTTAAAAACTCTCTGTCCTACTCATATCGGGGCAGCCCCAAAAATATACAAAAATTTAGGCAGGCAAACCGCCTTCAGCAATACCAACTGGTAAGCTCTGGAGAGGGGAAGATAATGTTGCTGCAGCCGATCTAGCAACATCAGCTGCAGGAACATGCAGAACGCCTTCCGGCAGTATAACACCCTCCATCGCAACAGTGATATACGTAGTGTGAACATAGCCTAAGAGTGCCCAGATCTATCTGTAGTTATTCCTGTTGCCATTGTATAAACATAACATATCATTAATAAGGTCTAAAAGCAAGAGACCCTAATGTCCCATGATTGGCTCAAAAATGGGGTTTTCTTCTACCATACCTTTTGCCGTTCTTTTGTGTTGGAGTCTAGGTCTAAGGCTATGTTCACCTTACGCTTTAACGCTGTTAAAGTGCTGGCGGCTGGGCTGCATTTAGGAAGTTCCTGCAGCCGATACCTCTGTTTAGGAACTTTCTTTTTTTACTATTGATTTGGAGGCACTGTTGGGTGTGCCCGCAAATCAATTAGCCATTCACTTCAATGCAATGTGCGGCTGCTGCTGCTGCACTTTACATTGTGTCAACAGCTATAATAGGCAGGTACATTATTTTAACGCTCGTTCTAAAAAACGGGCGTTAACATAATGCTGTGTGAACGCAGCGGCCAGCAATGCATTGACTTCAATGCAATGCCGCCCCTGTAGTAAAGAATGGATGCTGATTCCATTGCAATCAGCGTCCGTTCTTTACTAAAATATCACAAAGTGTGAACATAGCCTAATGGAGTAACCTCTGTTATTCTCATGGGTTAGTCTAACCCTGGGCAATATATTCTCTGCTATGTTACCACCGCATAATCCGAGAACTCTGCAACTCAGTAAGGCTAGGTAAACATCTATAAAGTAGCCTATGTTTAGGGTATATGTCAGCATACTGGCAGAATGGTATACTCGTGTATACTACAACATACTGGAGCCAGGTCTATTGAGGGTTTGGACTACACTAATATATACAACAAATGTAGGCTACTTTGTAAATGTGAATGCAGCTTAATTTTGGGAAAAGCCGGATCACACTCTCTGCACCTGAATTGGGTTTAACAGAAAAATGCGACTTGATTACTTATATCTGCTAGTTATGTTTTCAGCTTAACGCCCGTGACGTTGCCTGCTCTTCACAGTGGCAGATTAAAGCAGCTCTCAGAGAAAGGCAATAACAATACTAAGCACTTTTTAAGTGAAGGTTAAACTCCACTTCCACAGAGAAGCCTTTGTTATATTTTGAGGCTTGTCAGTAACCTATGGGAAACAGACAGATGTCTTTAAACCAGCCAAGCGCTGCCAGCATGAGCCTTTGTGGTTTAAATGTTAATATTGATTTTATCATCAAATACTCATTCGAAGTGTAATAATCACAGAAAGGCAAACAAAGTAACATATATTCACATAATACTGTAAAGGCAATGTCACCTTTTGTTTTCCATCGTACAGTGAAAATGAAGACAGTATGGCTGATTGTTTTTTTCTGATTACTAAAAGTTATTAGAGGGGCGTTCTGGGGGATGGGATAACTTTTATGTATAAATCTGCTATACTCACCTGCTCAGTCAAACGTTGGCCACAGTGGTATCCTGCCTTCTTGCTATTCCTCACCCATCCTCAGCCACAGGAAGTGTTATGTAGCCGGACCACGCTTCGTGATAACGGTGGCAGCTGGGTAGTAAGAAAGGTCATTTTAGTGTTTTTAAAAAATTTCTGACCAAAATTGCACCTAATAAATAATATCTGAATCACTCCTTATCCTCCACAATTCTTTTACAATGCAGCAGATTTATTTTTGAACATATATATGGGTTACCCTGGATTGGAAAATCATGGCAACTAACTTCTAAACATAGCACCACCCCTGCCCATAGGTGCCTTGTGGCATTGGAGTTAGCTATATCCATCTTAAAGGGACAGAACTGCAATAACCAACACAACCCATGGACAGATGTGACGCTGTTTCTGCGGGGAATAAAATGCTGGAAATCTCTTATTATACTATTTATGATGTTATGGTTATTATCATGATATTCATGTGTGCTGTGGTGATACTGTATGCCTTTTCATCAGAAGAGTAATCACATTACATAGCTTGTACATGAATAATTGAGTACACAGTCATTTTATCAGGCAATAACCATAAATTACAGCATCATTCAATGTAAAGGGAATATATTGTAGTATGTGTTTGTACTAATATACGAGACTTTACAGTCCAGAAGATTGTTCTGCCTGCTTTAACCTATTTAGCACCACACTCAAGTAAGCAGGTTGCGTATACTATTAAAGCCTGCAAAAGGATTCCTCTGCAAATGCCTAGGGTTAAGCTAAGTATATAGAAATTGTCCTATAAACATGGTTAATAGTAACCTTTATATATGCTAAAGCTGGGTTCACATCACAGCTCTGCAATATGTTTTGTATATATGTCTCATCAACTCGGCCAAATAGTGTGCACATATATATACTTACATACTGGTATGGGCCCCAGGGGTACTTCAGCGAAAAGATTTTTCCCAGTAATTGAAAAAACATTCAATCACCTATCTGCCCCCCTTCCCTATCTTTCCCCCCCCCCTCAATCCCCCACCAGGAAGTGAAGTAAACTCATTCTTACCTAATGACTGTTCACCCCATGCTGCTCTGTGGCAGCCATCTTGTAACAATGACATCATCAAGAGAGAGGCGGGTCTAAGCCCTGTTAAGCCAGCCTCCCTTTGTCAGATGACACAGGCTGCTCAGCTCTGTTTGGCTGATTTTCTAAAAGTATATGCATCTAGGACACTTGTTTTGGGAATAATATTTTTGCATATTGGCTTTCTGCGCCACTTGTGCCAGAGAGGTAGAGCGAGGATAGAATAGTGGTTGCGACTGTACATAGAGAAGGCGCAGACTCTGTGTGACCTGCATTTAACTTTTTTTTTTTTTTTTTTTTAAATATGCTAGTGATATGTACTTGGCTAATGTTTATGGCATAAGTGTACTCTTGCAGCCCTGGTTGGTCTCATTCCTCTTTGCTATTAATTAATGGAAACCTGTGCATAACTCCCATCTCCAGAATAAACTGAGGGTCATAGAAAGGAAACCTGTCATCATTGCCTCAACCAGAGGACAGGCATTAAACAGGGACAGGCTCCCCTTTTCTCCCAAACAGATAGAGATATACTGTGTTTCTTTATAAATAAGGCGCATTTTCGTGGTAGGTCTTATATTCTGAGAAACACAGTATTGCCCTTACACTGTAGCCCCTCTCTACATGTTACTTAGCCGCCATACTGTATGTCCCACTTTTGTTAGGCTCCAATACTGTGAGATCCCCTGTAGTTAGGCCTCCATACTGTATATTTCCCTCCTACCTCTTTAGTTCTTCCACCATAATGTATACATCCTCCCTCAGCAGTAAGGCCCCCTATACCGTATTGATCAACCGTACTATATATATCCCCTCTCTGCAGTAAGGCTTCCCATACTGTATACCTCCCTCCCCCCTCTATAGTTGTTCCCCCATACTGTATATAACCTCCGTCTGTAGTTTTTTCCCCCCTACTATATATCCCACTCTGCAGGTAGCCCCTATACTGTATACATCCCCCATACAGGTATTCATAATACTTTATACCTCCCTCCCCCTCCTTAATTGGCACATGTACCCTCCATCTCCCCCATATTTAATGTCCCCTGCTGTACATCTTCTTAGTCCTCCTGATTCCCCTGCAGCTTGCGATGAGCAGATGGGGGCGGAGCATGACAAATCTGGCCTGGACTGGCTAATGCTCAGCCACCCAGTGTCAAGGATCTGGTCAGCTGACTATAACTAGGACTTATTTTTGGAGTAGGGCTTATATTTTAAGACTACTCCAAAAAATTAGCAAAATGAAGATAGGACTTATTTTCGGGGTAGGTCTTACTTTAGGAGAAAATGTTTCGTTTGCAGTAAAGGTTAAATCATACCTGATTCACCTTCAGTTTTATATGATGATAATTATTCACATATTTTGTGCCATTCATATGTCCGTTAAATAAATATAAACAATTGACCAATGAGCTTTCCGGCTGAGATTAATGTCATGTGATAAGCTTTCCAAGACCTTATTTTTCAAAGACTGTAAGGTAAGTGCATTGAGAAACAAGCCGAGGCTCCGCGCACTCCCTGCTCATGGCTTGTTAGCTTGTTGACTTTGAAGTAGTTCTCACATCTTTTATCTGCCTTGGTTTCTGCAGACCACAGAGAGGATTTTTAGAGATGAAAGCTGCAGAAACCGCCTTACACATAATAACAGATACTATCAAGAAATGTTAAATCTATATTCAGGAGTCATTATCATTTATGACTGTAAATTCAATTCTTAGCATCAAAAAAGAATCAAAGAGTACATCAGTGTAACACCCCTGTGTCCGGCCCCGCCGCCTGATTTATGGGGAATTCTTATGTGTACTTACGGCTAAAAACGATACAATAAAATTCAATTATGGCTCATATTTATGTCCACTGCTTAGGATTGTAGCAAAGAACATGTAACCAGTCAGAGCGTGAGAATTGTCAGAATAGCAATAGCTTCAGTGTGTGGGTACATCAATGGAGCATACGTCTGTACAGCGACAAAGGGCCCGGTGAAGATTCCAGATATCTACATAAGGAAGGTAAACAATAAAGCATGTAATGCAATAAATGCAACATACATTTTGTGGAGTACAGGTGTTTTGTGAAGTATAATAACATGGTTAAAGGAGAAAACCAACAGATTATAAAAGCCATAGCCGGCAGGGGGGAAATTGTTTACAAGTGGTAACTTACCTCTACCCATGCCCACAGTGAGCATCAGGACCAGCCTCGGGACACCCACCAGGCTCTGGGATCTTCGGAGCTGACATGCCATGGCCCGGCTGATGAACCGGCCGCTCAGCCAGTCAGTGACTGAGGAAGGATGCCGCTCCAGTCACGGATTGGCTGAGAGGCCAGTCCTTCAGCTGAGACAGGCCCAGGGGAAAATGCCTTCTGGAGAGGGGCCTGAGGCCAGTCCTGCCGCTCACCACAAGCAGGGATAGAGGAAGGTTCTACTTGTAATCAATTTCCTGCCTGCTGCCGGATTTTATAATCCTACGGACGTCTCCTTTAATAGTAGTGAAGAAGATGTTATTTAATGGCTATGTTCCCGCAATGTAAAAATAAGGGCAAATAACATGATTATGATTATTAACATCATAACATCATGATTGTTAATAACGAACGGTGTTTGCCCTTATTTTTACATTGTGGGAAAATAGCCTATAAATGTTTAATGCTGAAATTGGGTTCACATGACCGCTCTGCACATGTATACATACTGGCATGGGCCCCATTGTTTTTAATGGCTTGAATGTAGTGAGCTAGCGACTATGTGCGAGCCTCTGCTTTGACGGAACATTTTTAACATCAACACTGAAAATGCTGCTCTTAATAAATGTCCCCTATAGACTTGGACCCTAAAGCAATTGTAACTTTTCATTTTGGTGTAAATTATTGTATAACTTCATATCAGCCAAGAGCACTAGTATAAAAGAGGATAGATACAAAGGGCAATCTATTATAGTGGATAACCCAAGCTGTCAAAGTGGTTAACCAGTGTTTTTATGAGTTTCTCCATTATGCAATAGTTAAAATATTTGCAGGAACTGCCCCAACAACCTTTGCTGTGCCATAGTTATCTGCTGCTCTGTTACCAAACTTATAACCCAAAGCATTAACACATATATGACTTTTTACGAACCCATGTGCAACTATTTGATAAATTTGTCGCATTTAAGTATCACTTACAGCGCTCGTCAGTGTCCTTCAGCCATCTATGAAGTGATAGAACCTATTATGATACCTTGATAAAAATAAAGATGCATTTAATTCCTAAGGCTGGGTTCACACTACATTTTTGCAATCCGTTTTTTTCATCCGTTTTTGCAAAAAATGGATGTAAAAACTTATGCATTTGTGTACATCCGTTTTACCATTGATTTATATTATAAGAAAAACGGATAAAAACGTATCCATACACAAAAACGTAGCTGACCTTATTTTAGTTTTTTCAACCGGTTTTTGTAAAAACGTATAAAAAAAAATGGATTGCAAAAACGTAGTATGAACCCAGCCTAAGGCAGTCATGTTATCCCACTTGTAGCGTGAATTTTATTTTTTTTTTTTGTATCTTCCAACACCCCAAAAAGTTTTTTTTGCCTCTAGAAGTCACTCTAAAAGATTTGGAAAGGGTCATCTATAATGTATTTATATCTCAAAGTGTATAGGATAGAATAAATGCAAAACATGAAAGATGTTAATTAGCGATGTGTATATATATATATATATATATATATATATATATATATATACATATTTACTCGTATGTTTTGAAGTCTATTTTTGGTTGATACAAAGTATGATGACAGATTCTGGTGCTTGACGGAAGCCGTATACTGGGTATGCTGCCAAAACAATTTACAGGAACCACAGGAATAAGACTGAATGTATAGTGCCAATTCTTCTAGAGTTCCCCAGTCTTCTATCACCCTTCTCCCAGGGCTATTACAACCAATTAGAAGGAGCAGTAATTGGACACCTGCTATAATAGTGTTATAAATGATTTTTTCTTTTTCCAAAGAGAAATAGACAAATTGTTCCTAAAGCTCATAATTTCCAGGTTTCAGTTTTGAATCTGGGTTATGACTAGAGATTCCTTGGGGCTCCATAACTAAAGAGGTCATCTGGACAAGGATCTTACCAGGCATTAAAGGAAATCTGTCAATAAGTTTACAGTGCCTTAAATGAGGGTAGTATAAACTAGTGACACAAATGCTGAACAGAACATTATATTACTTACACCAATTCTCCTGATATGCAGGAGAATGAGCTTTAATGCCTCACTGCTCCCTCCGACCTCCAGCTGCTAATTGACAGCTGTCGACATATACACAGCATAGATAGACAACTGCCAATCATTGGCTGGTGAGCAAAGTGTGCTGGTGCTCATGAACATGCAGGACCACAGAGCTTACACACATAATGGTCAGGACTGTTTATTGACTTTGTTATTAAGGAGGATATCTCTGTTTCGCTTCCCTGTCACTAGTCTATGCTACTCTTAGATACGACAGCATAGACCTACTGACAAAGTCACTACTTAATACACAGTCAAGGTCAATGATGGTTGTTTTTAGCATTAAATATTGGTAGAATCTGAGTCATTCGATATAGGAAAATGCAGTCATCATGGGCAAGTTCACAATCACATTTATAGGGTAACTTACAAATATATATTTTTCTTTGTTTGTAATTTGCTGTATTCTTTGCCATTTAAGGGGTATTCCCATGTGGACAAGTTATGCCTTGTACACAGTATCTAAAGGGCTTAATAAATCACAGGGTGTCCCCCGCAATCTCGAGTGCGTGGACCACGAAATCCCCACTGAGTGGAGCTGCAGGCTGCGAGTGTGCACTCCATTCATTCTCTATGGAGCTGCCAGAGATAGATAAATGCAGTTCCATAGAGAATGACTGGAGTCATGGAGCACATTCACATATCCCTGCTCCCCCAGCGTCCCCCCAGCAGGGATCTCTCATTATGCCCTTTCTCATTCATACTGATAGGGCATCACTTTTTTAGATATCAGAGAATCCCACGTTTGCGTCAGACAACCTGTGCAGCATGATAGGCACTGTGACCCTTCTGCTAAGAGTTTGGAGAGTTTATAAAGTAAGGCTATATAATGTTTTATGAGTACTGAAGCGATTTGTAGATAACTGCACATACATCAATGCCTTAATATACTTTTATTGTTGGAATTGCATCTTTTATGAATGATATGATAATGTAGCAAAAGCCACTGGGAATTGCGATTCTCCGAAGCTTCTATGTGATCTGTCAGCAGAGACCAGATGTTTTACGACAGCCTGTGCTTTGCCTCTGCTATAGACTATAAACCATTCCTATATACTGCTTTCTCCCTGCACTCTTATTATATTATTTGTGATATATAGGGAGAGATTTCAGTAAGGCTATGTTCACATGACAAATTTAAATCTGACATGTTCCTTCGCATTGGATATTCCAAAGATGTGCTGTGTGTTTGCTGCAGGCATGCAGCACATCTATAGCAGATTCGCACAAGGATTAATCTGATTTTTATTCAATAGGGCTTTTCTTTCGCTTTCCTTTTTTTTTTTTCGGAAGTGGCAAAAGGCTGCTGAGGAAATGTTCCATTGGATGTGCATGGGGTGCAGATTAGAGATGAGCGAACCGGGTTCGGGTTCGAGTCGATCCGAACCCGAACGTTCGGCATTTGATTAGCGGGGGCTGCTGAAGTTGGATGAAGCTCTAAGGTTGTCTGGAAAACATGGATACAGCCAATGACTATATCCATGTTTTCCACATATCCTTAGGGCTTTATCCAACTTCAGCAGCCACAGCTATTCAAATGCTCATCTCTAGTGCAGATACAACCATTCAGAAGCATGGGATGCAAATTGCCATTAGATTATAGGGTGCATATGATGGTGCAGATTTGATACTGCGTTCAGTTATTTAGATCAAATCTGCTGCGGATCCGCTGCGATACGGTGTGTGTAAAGCTACCCTTAATGTCCCAGAATCATGTATTAAAATATAACTTTTAATTGGTATACGTTAAAGAGTCACTGTCGTTTTTTTTTTGTTTGTTTTTTTTTGTTTGTTTTTTGAAGAAATCCATAGTCCAGGCGATTTTAAGAAACTTTGTAATTGGATTTATTGGCCAAATATGCCATCATATGCATTTAAAAAGCCCTTTCCCAGGTCCCCTAAAACCCCTCCGCCCCCGCCCCCCCCCCCCCCCTTGTTGCATCAGAAGTACCCAGTCTCTTTTAGGGAGAGGGGAGAGGGGAGAGGGGAGGAGGGAGTTAACCGACAGCAGAGAGCTGAGAACAAAGGGATTACAGGCACTACTGGGATTACTGGGTAACAGCTGTAATCAGAGCTCAGAGAGGTCAGTGCTGACTGTCAGAGGAGATAGAGGGTGATGGATTTGTAGATTAACTCTTTGTTGTCCTGTTTTGGTGTTTTATTGAGCTCTCTCTATAGGAGAACAATGAAGACAGGGGGGAGAGCTTCACACTGCTTTTTCGTGATAAAAATGCATTTTTTGGCTAATAAACCCAATGACAAAGTTTCTTAAAATTGCCTGGACTATTGATTTCTGCAAAAAAAAAAAAAAAAATTCACCACAGTGACACTTTAAAACACTAGTATAAAAAAAATCATGTTCTACACAAAACAGGAACTGTCCAGAGCAGGAGAGGTTTTCTATGGGAATATGCTACTGCTCTGGACAGTTCCTGTATCGGCCAGAGGTGTCAACAGAGAGCACTGTGTCAAACTCAAAAGAAAACAACATTTCCTGCAGGACATACAGAAGCTGATAAGTATGGGAAGACTTGAGACTTTTAAATAGAAATACATTACAAGTCTGTATAACTTTCTGAAAACAGTTGATTTGAAAGAAAAATATTTTCGCTTGATAACCCCTTAAACTGGGGACTCAACACTCTAGTATTTGTTGTAAAGTGCCTTTTGTGTAAAACATTATTTTTTATACTATTGTATTAAAGTATACCAATTAAAAGTTAGATTTTAATACGTGATTCTGGGACATTGTATATATTCCACATATTTTTGACCACTAGTTACCCAGACCACTAGCACCCAGACTGGGCAACGCAACTGTGATTCTTTTGCCATTAGATTTTTCATAAAGTTTGGTGCAGAATTTGTGTTGGAATCCAAGTGAAGAAATTTAGAAGTATTAGATAACCAATGCTGCATGCTCACAAAATCTGAACCTTATCCTAGTTAAAATTCTATCCCAGCCTAGAGCATATGCATAAATGATAGTGGATTGTTTTAACTAATACCTCTTTAGCATAGCCGGTAGGAGCATCCTGCTCTTCCCGCTAAAAGGCTCTGTTCTTGCGTTTGACGGTAACGTTTTAAATGTTTGTCATAATAGCAGCAGATGGCTGGAGGCAGATGAATGCACCTATTTTCTATTCCTCACTTAGTGAACAGATGTCTTAATTACAAGCTACATGGAAATGTGTAACCAAGTGTGGTAAAAAAGCAAAGGTATGTATCAGTTAAAAAATAAGACCTTTATCCATATGGGAGATTTACGAACAAATCTATTCCTGCGTGTCTAGGACTTTTTTTCCTGGGTTAAAGGAGCTTCTGTTTGTAGACACCAAGGGAGTTTGCATATGTTGTTATCCAAATGATATTCTGTGATCTGCAAACTATGGCAGATGCAGTGACAGGGGGCTCTTTATCAGGTTTAAAGATGGCAGTCAGCTAAATGAGGGTATTTCTGAGTTTATTTAAGACTGTATGAAGATGTTACTAAACATCGGCTAAAGATCACGTGTAATGGAGACCTTGCCTCTATGGTAGCTACGCCACTGGATTCCACCCATGCAACTGCAATGGGAGCCCTGAAACAAGTGGCTAGTCAAGATTAGTTTCATTCCCTGAGATGTAAGGGTCATTCAGCAAAATCTGTGCTCGCTTGCAGTTCCTTTAAAAGGCTCTGAAAATCAAATCAGCCAAGGGGTGGGCATTTTCACGCTTTTCAGCTGATCACTGCCACTTTAACACAGGCACATTATAATTCAAAGGATTGATTATAAAAGGGCCTCACTTTTGCACTTCCAAATGGATCCCACCAGATCATAACCCTAAGTTAGACCAAAGACCAGGCCTTTAAAGGGATTGTCCAAGGAGCAGAAAAGGTATTGCCTGTTCTGCTGCCATTGCCCCACTTCTGCCCATCTTGGCAATTTACATTCTGGGGGGAGGGGCGGTGAATTTATGATCATCGCATTCAGGTGAGCATGGTAACATCAACACCAGCTTGCAGCTATTGGACATTGCATGCGGGTGTGGTATACTTTTCAAAATGTGCCAAGGGGAGAAGTGGAGCATTGGAAGCAAAACAGGTGATACCTTTTCTAGAAATCCCTTTTGATCAGATTGTAAATCAGACAAAAA
This sequence comes from Dendropsophus ebraccatus, assembly GCF_027789765.1. NCBI lineage: Eukaryota > Metazoa > Chordata > Amphibia > Anura > Hylidae > Dendropsophus > Dendropsophus ebraccatus. Next base: position 42,764,389 of record NC_091466.1, read on the forward strand.
TAATTTAATAAATTACCTATTTTGCCCTGATTCCATCTTCTCATGTCTGGGTCACTTCTGCACCCCGACCCTGACACCAGCTAGTGAAGGATGTTGTATGCAGTGCAGCAAATGCTGATGCTGGTTCTGGACTTAAGGGGTTATTCCTGAAAAAATTAACTTTCCTCTATCCACAGGATAGATGAAAAATAGTAGATCGTGGGGGGTCCGAGCCCTGAACACGCTAGCTCTGTTATGAATAGTGCCCCAGTTCAGCACGTAACCCACGGCTCTATTCACTCCTATGGGGTGACAGCAAGAGCCGAGTACAGCTCTCTTCCACCAAACTAGTCTCTTTCCATTACTCCACAGGAATGAATAAAGCCGCGGGTCACATGCCAACCTGGGACTCTATTCATAACAAAGCTGGCGGGGTCTGATATGGAGATCGCCGGGGGGTTCAGGGCTCAGACCCCACAATGTCCTACTTTTCCCCTATCCTGTAGATAAGGGAAAAGTGAATTTTTCCCGGAATATCCCTTTAAGTCTTGGACTAAACTAATGAAGGCCATGCCTGGCTGAAATGTGTCCTTACTGTATCTGATCCATATTGCAATTCAGTAATAGAGCAGAACTACTTGGTTGAGTTCCAGGTCTTCTCTACAAATTACCCTTGACAAGTGTGTCTACTGTCACCCTTATAGTAATACCACTGGCCATCTCCAGTGGGTGCATTAGTACCTTGTATTACGGGTAGCTAGGAGTGTGATAGTGTCAAGGCTCTGCTAAGTCCTAAGTTTTACCCTTGCTATAAGGCCTTTCTATCCTCTATGTACACTACTGCCCTTTCTTGACATTTCAGTAAAAATCAATTTAATCAGCTCCATCATAAGAGCTGTGTGCGAGGTCAAGCAGTACAGATTTTTCAGCTCCCTGTCTGTGTTCTCATCTATCCCTATCTCCATAGACACTCTCTGGAATGGTATTTTAATAAAGCATTCATCCTGACTATGGGAAAAGCTCTGAAAATTGGATCCACTTACTGTATCCATTAAAGACGCTCGGTATAAGTCTAGGCAAAGCAAATGAAAATATAAATTCTAGCTTTCATGCAACACAATAATCAGACCTGGTATTATTTTAAGCCTACAGCATATTCCACAGCAGGACTTGCGCCAGGTTGAGGGATATGGTGCATGCTACTCTAACATAATAGGCTGTTGAACTGCTTGTAGATCGCTTCGGTATTTGCAAAGCCCCTTTAAATTTCCGATAAACCACTTTTTGTAAAATGATGAAATTATTTCAGAACAGAGATAGCTTAGAATCAATACAGCTGCGGCTATTGATCAAACCTCAGTTTGCCACAAATCCCAAGTTTCCTTATTTTCACAGAAAATTCTCACATTTTGTAACTTGATAAAGCCTAGTAATGTATTAGGCATCTATGTGTTACCTAGGCAGATCCCATATTATCTACGTATAAATGCAATATTTTATAGCCTATGTAGTCAATATACTATTGGTTAAATACATTACATATATTTAGGACACAAACACTGTACTTATAACCATGGATTATATAGTCCCAATATTCCTTTCTGTATTTGGTGCATAGTGGATCTATAATGGATGAGTCATGGGTCATTTATATTCTGTACAGTGAAGCGGTGAAGACTAAAGGAGATACAATCATATCAAGACTGGAACCTATCAAATCCTGAATTTCAATACCTGTCATGTTTTCCCTTATGGGAATTCCAGTCACTCCAGTGGAAATCACATCAAGCAGAGACATATTTATGCATTTGTAAAACATGTCAGTCAGTCATCTACAATGATACACAACATATGCAATTTACTGTATTCAGAAGGAAGGTCAACAGAAGAGAATGTAAACTTTGACATAAGATGTGAAGGTTCTTCTCGAACCTTATGTGCATATACAACACCCTGTCAATCACCAGCCCAAGGGTCTGGGAGAGTCAGGAGGTGATGCAGTTTTTATGAATACACCAGGTTCATAACTTTGAGCTCACTATTTTCTTTCAACACTGTTAGCCAAATGTCTATAAGTTTTTTCTAGTACCATTTTGGGTACTAAGAGTCTTAAAGCAAAACTAGTGGAAGTTTTTATTTTTTACTTTAATGAATATGCAAATTAGTTTGGTGCCCTGGGGGTGGGACTACCGCTTTCAGTGCACCGATCTGCGACACCAGCCGTCTCTCCTCGTGAATATTCATCTGGGGCTCTGTATTGTGGATTTTTAAAAAATATTTATTTAAGCTTATAAATTAAAACTGGACTGCTAATAGTATTAGCATTTCCTATGTCCTCATTGTGGCTCCTAGTACTCAGATACCTCTGAGACTTACAGTAAGGCTAAACGAACAAAAAAGCTGACAGTAGCCAAAAAAAGACATACAAAGCGCCAATGTCGGTGCTGACAGGTACAAGTAACAAGAATAGCATCTCACCAGTAGATGATGAATGGTAATGGAACATTTGAATGATTATGTTTAACATGGTCAGGAATTAAAGGAGAAGATTATATAAAGGAACAGCTAGAAAAACTCTCACAGACCCTAGCTAGCTATTCTTAATATTTCCCCAGATCTATCCATGCCCCTAACCAGACTACACTAAGCATCACTGCCCCTATGAACATCCTTATGATAACCCTGCACTGGAAAGTAATCTTTCTGAGGCTGGGTTCACACACAGTATATTTCAGTCAGTATTGTGGTCCTCATATTGCACCCAAAACCAGGAGTGGATTAAAAACACAGAAAGGCTCTGTTCACACAATGTTGAAATTGAGTGGATGGCCGCCATTTAATGGCAAATATTTGCTGTTATTTTAAAACAACGGCTGTTGTATTGATATAATGGCAGTTATTTACTGTTATATGGCGGCCATCCACTCAATTTCAACATTGTGTGAACAGAGCGAGAGATGAGTGAACCTGAGCGTTCGGTATTTCATTAGCTGGGGCTGCTGAACTTGGATAAAGCTCTAAGGTTGTCTGGAAAACATGGATACAGCCAATGACTATATCCATGTTTTCCACATAGCCTTAGGGCTTTATCCAAGTTCAGCAGCCACCGCTAATCAAATGCTGAAAGTTCAGGTTCAGATGGACTCAAGCATGCTCCAGGTTTGCTCATCTCTAAACAGAGCCTTTCTGTGTTTTCAATCCACTCCTGGTTGAGGTTGCAAAATACTGACCAAATACTGACTGAAATATACTGTGTGTAAACCCAGCCTGAAGTAGGAAGAAGGCAACAAGAGATGAGCTAAAATTAAGATAAACTAAACCAAGGAAATATGCAATTTGGTTTCTAAGTTGGTTTCTAAAGCAGCAATCACGAAACAAAAGGACTAAACAAAGCTAAGTACAAAATGGACTAAACAAACATGAGTACAAAAAGGCATTGGAAAACATACTGGAAAAAGTGCGCAGAGCAGAATGCTGGAAAAAGTGTGCAAAGCGTATGCTATAATTCACATCATACTGCAAAAGCCAAAACGTTTTAAAGAAATACTTTATCCGCCATCCCGCCTTCCCAAACCGCTGGTACCATCCTTTTGATTTAGGGCAATAAATCAGCTGTAAAACCATTACAAAGCATCTATCCTAAACAGAAGACAGTATAGCAAGGTGACCCCTATAGGTAACAATAAGTTACCCCCTAGTTATTATAACCCTGCCCTAAATATCCATATTAAGACTTCCGGTTCCGGCGCGGTCATGTGAGGAAGCCGCACGGCTGAGCTCCCGGGACCCGAGTCGCACCTGACCCATACAAAATAGCCATAGCGGCAACTGACCAGCAGGGGAGCTCCACTTCAGCCCGGTGACACGGGAGAGCCGTTTCATGGACCGCTACGTCCTCCGGAGCACCGCCAAGCAGCTCCCGTCCGACGGCAGCATTGACCAGGACCCCGCAGCAGCTTCCAAAATGGCGCCGGACGACGGAGCTCGGCTAACCAGAGACGTGCACAGGGAGCTGGAGTTTACTACACCAGAGGTAGTGGGTGATGGAGGAGATGTGGCGCAACCTAAACATACAGTGGCAGCAGCAGCCCCATTAGACTTTCAGCATATGGCAGCAGCTGTGACCAAATTGATTGTGCCGGACTTCCAGAGGCTCCTGGAGGAGGCCCTCAGGAACTCGCTGACGCAGGTTCATAAAGATATCTCTGACCACTCAAACAGGCTGTCTGCTGTGGAACATAGAATCACGGCACTGGAGGATGAGAATGACTTCTTGCGCTCTAAAGTGCGCCAAATGGCGGGGGACTTTGATCTCTTTACTGATAAGCTGGACGACCTGGAGAACCGCTCCAGAAGAAATAACCTGCGAATAGTGGGGGTTAAAGAGAGTGTGCTCAATGTTGAACTGCAACCCTTATGTGAGAGGGACATTCCCAAAGCGTTGGGACTGCCGCATGCATGTCGTGTGGAGAGAGTGCATCGCCTGGGTCCTAACCCGGTACTTAGGGGGGAACAACCCAGCAACCTTAGCCCACGTCCACGACAAGTGATCTTGCGATTTCTAGATTTCAACGACAAGACAGCCGTCTTGAGGGCATACAGGAAAAGGGCGCTACCCCTGGAAGTACGGGGAATGAAACTATTGCTCTTTGAGGATTTCTCGGCCGAGGTAACAAAACGCCGGAGAGCCTTCAGCACAGTATGCTCAGCCCTGTATGCAGCTAAAAGGAAGTTTCAACTTCAGTATCCGGCAGTCCTGAGGGTGTTCCACTCAGACGGCTCTGTGTCTACCTATAACTCCCCACGCAAGGCTGAGGAGGCACTGCATGTACTGCGTACACCGTCCCCGGAGGCTTCCGCAACCAGGAGACGCCCCAGAACATCGCCGCAGCGGAGTCAACGTTGGCAATCGCAGATGGACGAGCGAGAGCTGCCCCCATCTCAAGGGTGCAGAGATGCATCACCATTGCAGCAGCGTAGCAGGAGGCGTCGCTCCAGGCAGAAGGGGAGCAGAAGAACACGCTCACTAACGCCAGATTGAACACTTTTTGTTTTCTCTTACCTTCTAGTTTGCTCTGATTGCGACACTGGGAGCTATATTTAGAGTTTTACTCCCTAGGAACTGTTCTTCAATTTTTCATTTATTTTTTATTTTATTTCGAGTTTGTTCATCCTCTCCTGACTCTGGTTGGGTGGGAGGTTTAATTACAGTTTTCTCATGACTATTGTAGTACCTGGTAATCCCTCCGGGACTCTTTTAACTTTTTCTTCCTTCACCAGGTGGTGCGTGCACATTTATAGCGTATACTTAGAGGTGCATCCCGAGGAGCCTTCCACAAGGCTGAAAAAAGCGAAGTCTGTATCTCGAATATGGGGGTTTGGATTTTCAATCTAGCCAACCTCTATGAGAATGAGTGTTTCTTTGTTTGTATAGATGTTTTTTGTTTGTATGCGGTGTGCCATGTTCTGGCAATTGTTTATGGGTTTTGTTATTTTTTCCTAGACGTCTGCCTCAGCCTTGTGACATCGATCGTGTCGTCATGGGGGAGGGGATCCGAACACCCTGCCACTTTGTCCTTCCTGAGAGAGTACTACTTTTCAACACTAGACCCAGGTAGTGTGCCACGCTGCCCTTTGTTTATAGCCCTACCCCTGACTAGGCCATTATGGCGACGGTAATCACTTGGAACGTCAAGGGGTTAAAGTCTCCTCATAAGCGTGTACAAATTTTGCGCTTCCTAAAACGATTCCGCCCAGATATTGTCTTATTGCAAGAATCTCATCTGGCGGCTGATGACTTAGTGAGAATGCAACGTATGTGGGTAGGCACGGTGTTCGGATCACCCGCAGTGGAGGGGAAAGCAGGGGTGGTTACCTTGATTAACAGATCTTTCCAGTTCTCTTTGATTGCGCATGCTCATGATACAGAGGGTCGTCTCTCTCACATTCTCCTGGACCATCAGGGAGAAACTTATAGTATTTATAACATTTATGCACCCAATGGGGAAAACAGGTCCTTTTTTGCGGCAGTGGCTTCTAGATTAGGGGGCGACCCAACACCCTGGAAACTAGTGGGGGGGGACCTGAATACTGTAGCTAGCCCGATAGAGGATAGGAAAAGTTCAGGCCTTACCCTTCCGGTACCCCGAGCCAGAGATAAAATCTTGCCCGGGTTCCTGGAACAGGTGGGCTTGGAGGACGTGTGGCGGTTGACACACCCGGCGGAAAGGGACTTCACCCACTTCTCCCATTCCCACCAATCGTGGTCCAGGATCGACTATATACTGGCAAGCCCTGTGGTTAGTAGGAGAATACAACAAATAGACCATAAGGACTTGGTCATCTCGGACCATGCCCCGGTCCTAGTTAAATTGTTCCCCACTAGTCCGAAGGGTAACGAGTACCTGTGGCGATTCCCATCTTTCTTAACACGGGATGAGTCCTTTAGAGAACTCCTACAGGCCTGGTGGGTAGAGTATGATTATTATAACACCGAACATAGAACGGACCCACAGTTGTTTTGGGAAGCGGGCAAATCGGTCATGAGGGGGAAAATAATTGCTCATGTGACTAGTTTAAAGAAACGTACCTCCCAACACTTTAAGTCCTCTAGTGACGCCCTGAGGTCTGCCTACACGACCTTTGTACAGACCCCTTCGGAGGAAAATGGCGATAGGTGGCGTAAAGCCAGGGAGAGTTTTGAATTATGGCTAGATAGACGGGATAGACTATATAGCTCCCACCAAGAGGCGGACTTCTTCCGTTTTGGGAATAAGGCGGGGAAGCTACTGGCCAGAATAGCACGTGGGAAGTGCCCCCCCTCCTATGTCCTGGCCTTGAAAGACCAGCAGGGTTCTATTCACACTGATCCGAGAATTATTAATAGATTATTAGGGGACTATTATGGGGACTTGTATGCCCCCCCGCCCTCGGGTCTGGGACCCTTGCCTCATTTTCTGCGGGATCTCCACTTGCCCTCTCTGACAGCGGAACAACAGGAGATGCTTAATGCAGAAATCACGGAGGCAGAGGTACGTTCGGTCATTAAATCTGCTCACAATGGCAAGGCTCCTGGACCTGACGGCTTCAGTGGGGAATTTTATAAATCCATTATAGACCAAATTGCCCCGGTTCTGGTCAATCATTTTAATGATATGTTTGAAACAGGGAACATCCCGGGGGGAGCTAAGCTCGCATATATTAAAGTACTACCAAAAGCGGGCAAGGATCCTTTGAATCCGAGCTCTTATCGCCCCATTTCCCTGATCAACCAGGACATTAAAATGCTGACCAAGATTTTAGCGGATAGGCTCTCTCTGTATTTGCCGGATATAATAAAGGATAATCAGGTGGGCTTTGTCAGAGATAGGGCGGCGGTCACCAATATACGAAAGGTACTGGCGGTATTGGATCGGGTCCGGCACCGCCCACAGCCAGGAGAAACCCCAGCCCTGTTAACTTTAGATGCCGAAAAGGCTTTCGACAACGTGCGATGGGACTGGCTGTGGGGGGTGCTAGACAAATTCGGGATTTTGGGGAGGTGGCAGATTTTTCTACGGGGCCTGTATAGCGATCCCACTGCTAGAGTCCACACTCCGGGGTTGTTGTCCGATCCGATCCGCCTGTTCAGGGGAACCCGTCAGGGGTGCCCGCTTTCTCCCCTGCTCTTCGATCTGGTGATCGAACCCCTGGCCAGATATCTGGATGAATCAAACTTATATGAAGGGATCAAAGTGGGGGAACAGGAAGTGAGATTAACGCTCTTCGCTGATGACGTTTTATTGTTTGTTAATAACCCCCAAATGGGAGTCCCACAGATCTTATCCTTCCTGGAAGATTATGGCAAACTCACTGGATATAAGATCAACACGGGAAAGAGTGAGATTCTATCTGTGGGTTTGGCTCCCCCTATTTGGCAGCGTTCCATGACTTCCCTGGAGGTTAAGGTGTCCACTAGTTACATCACCTATTTGGGCATAAAGGTGGGAAGGACCCCTGATACCCTCTATTCTCTCAACTACCCGCCCCTTATAGATAAAATTATGTTGGAACTGAAGAGATGGGCTCATCTGCCTTTGGCATTCCTGGGGAGGTGTCACCTAGTTAAAATGGTCAGCTTTTCCAGACTGCTCTATCCGTTGCAAACACTACCCTTACTGTTAAAACATACGGATGTAAACAAATTACGGCAGGCGTTCTCAAAATTTATCTGGGCGGGTAAACGCCCTAGGATCGCCTTCTCTAAGCTAGCTTTATGTAAACCCGAAGGAGGTTTGAATTTCCCCAATATTAGGGGTTATAATATAGTATGTCTATTCCGACATGTCATGGACTGGATCCATGGGTCATCCTTCCACTCTAATATATCATTGGAGAGGGCCTTTGCTCGTCCTTGGGATCTCACTGCCCTATTACACTCTTCTCTGTCACGCCTGCCGTCTTTTGTTAAGAGTTCCGCTTTGTTACGTGACACCATCATGGCCTGGAGGGAGGTGCGCAAACTTTCTCAATTACCATTCCTATTGTCTAAACATATGCCTCTGTTTGGCAATCCAGACACGCCATGGAGTTGTCACCCTCCCTGGGAATCGCTGTGGGCTAGTAAGGGTTTGTCTACAGTACGACCTCTCATTAACGTAGAGACAAAAAGGTGGCTTTCCCCGCAAGATATCATGAGTAAATTCTCTCTCCCCCCTTCACACTTTTTGTATGTTCAGCAGGTTTATTCCTTCTGTTCGACCAGGTTAAGGAATCTGGATTCTGAGGCACCATCCCATACTTTGGATGGCGTAATAGGAGGGGCTGCACGTAAGGCGTCTATTTCAGATTTGTATCACGCTTTTAGGAATACCTTTCTGAAGATAGACCCTGCATCCATCTTCCCTACTTGGATACGGTGGACTCCCAGATACGAGATTGCATTCTTACAGGTTGGAAGGTGGTGCGAGCTTGTATCATAAATGAGAGGTGGAGGGAAACATATTTTAAGTTGGCCCATTGTGCCCTTTATGGGTTTAATATTCTTCCCTCGCCAAATTTTCCTGATAGGATAGTAGCCTGTCCGAAATGTAAAGAAGCTTTAACAAACTTATGGCATGGGGTGTGGGAGTGTCACCACACCAGAGCCTATTGGGCTTCTGTGGCCTCATATATACATACTCACTGGGGACTCCGTTTCTCTGACACGCCACAGGCGTTTCTTTTTCATCAACTGAGACCTCCGGAGGCGGAATCCCCTGGGGACCCTATCCCCGAAATAATACACGTGGTCCTGCATGTCGCTCTTAGGTGCTTGTTCCAGGAGTGGCTGGCGGAGAGGGTTCCAGAGATACCCATGGTAGTGTCACAGCTTAAGCTGCTTTTTGGTATTGATAGGATCCACGCAGAAAAACACAAACAGACAACCACTAAGAAGTTCTTTAGGAGATGGAAATCTTTCCTAGAGTCTCATTACCAGCCGCGGGAGCTCAGGGACATAGTTTTCCCGTTTAGATGCACTGATTGGTATTGTAAAAGTGACTTGGCTGGCACCTTGGGTTCTCTTCGCCTTTCTCCATCGGCCACCGGAGGACAACGTGAGGATGCTGGGGAGGGTAGCGCCATGTAGGGGGGATCGCCCTGCTCTGACAACTGAATGGGTCTACTGTGCTCGGAGGGGAGGGAAGGGAGGCGGGAGGGTCCTGGGGGCTGGTTCACCCTGAGGGGGGGCTTGATGTAGAAATGAGGCAGATGTCTGTCAATTGCAGGTTTAATATCTAAATGTCAGCACTTGTTATTACTTATTTTTTCTGTTTGGTTTGTTGGGTCCAAAGTTTGGATCACAGCATAGATGTTTATTGATATGTAATTGTCTTGAAAATCCTAATAAATATATATTTAAAACAAAATATCCATATTAAATACTTATTCTGATGCTTATTTCTGAGCACTATTTTCCTCAGTGTACTGTAATAATACTGTTCACAAGCATCACCAGTGGGCTTACTGCTCTGCCAGTCTGTAAATGACCCCCCATCAGACTGCAGTAAGCTTTCGCTCTCATTGCTTTCTTGCCTTTTAAACTCTACATTTGGATTTCAGTGTTTTACATCCACATAAAAGCATGTTTTATTTGTATAGCTGTGACTTGCCTTCTTATTGGCTGAAAGTTTTGCAAAGAGCGGTAACTAATAAAAGAAGATGGGGTCCCGTAAGGTAAGTGGATACATTTGCATTAAAGTGTTATGTTTGCACATAAAATCTCTGGGAATGTTTCTTTGCTGGGTGGAATGTAATGTTGAGCGTTACCTTTTGCATTCTTCCTTCTGTTTGCTGTCTCTGAGGCTTCTAATTATCCGGTAGCTGCAGAGCTGTTTGTATATAGAGGAGAACCATTTCTGACAAATACATACACTACTTGCGCACCTGATCCTGGAGCTTCAATAAGAACAAAGCACAATTAAGGCAGCAGAACAGCTGTGTAACGTGAGGTTGTAGAGCGCTGCTATTTTCTTCCATAAATGGACTATAAAAAGATTGTTTCAATATTTAAGGAAAGCTAAAAATGGAGATCCAGGGTGGCCAATATTCATATTGCCCCATCTGGAGCACCATGGGATGAATTATAATTTTATTAGGACATATATAAATGCATTAAAGATGTGTTACTGAGCTCATACAGGGGCTTCCGCAGGTTGCAGAAACATGTTTGGCTGGGGAAAAAAAATGGAGAAAAAAAAAGTATTGATCTTACCATGTACCATTCATGTGGGTCGGAAACGGTGTGGATTTTCCACAGCAGAGATTCTGCAGCAATTTAGATTAAAATCCACGGCAGGCAAGTCCATGCCAAATCGAGCAGATTTGCATTTGTGAATTGGGAGTGCAATATGTAAATAAAATGATAAAAACATATTATGATTAGAGATGAGCGAACCTCGAGCATGCTCGAGTCGATCCGAACCCGAACTTTCGGCATTTGATTAGCGGTGGCTGCTGAACTTGGATAAAGCTCTAAGGCTATGTGGAAAACATGGATATAGTCATTGGCTGTATCCATGTTTTCCAGACAACCTTAGAGCTTTATCCAAGTTCAGCAGCCCCAGCTAATCAAATACCGAACGTTCGGGTTCGGATCGACTTGAACCCGAACCCGGTTCGCTCATCTCTAATGATGATAGAAAGCAGAATCTGCAACAATAATAAAATCTTATTGCTGATATATCTGACTTCTTATATCTTCTTATTCTATCTGAAGTGGAGTACTTGAATGGGTTGTCACATTGTTACAATGTACCCTATTTATGAGATAAGGGATGAGTGTCTGATCACAGGAAGGTCCATCTGCTGAGACCTCCACAATTTCGAGATCCAATCCCCATTATCTGCAGATTGTCGCAATCAGTGAAGTTGCAGCACCTGCTGCATCATTTAGCACAAGGCAGCATGTTGTAATCATAACTCTATTTTCTTATACCAGATAACCTGTCCTGCCTGTACATGTTCTGGCCTTGGTGCACTCCTCGGCTCGTGGTGTATGGCCAAGGCTGGGCTCTTAGCCACGATTTAGTATTTTTAATTCTTTGACATCCTGCCTTTCTACTCATCCTTTGCTTTGTCAATCTGTGTTCTGTAAGCCCGGTGCAATCAAGTGCTGGACTAGGTCCCTGGCCTCCTATAAAGTGCTTGTTTGTCCAGTAGTCTTTGCTGGCTTTTAGGGTACTATTACACAAAGGGATTTTTCAGCGATCAACGATAAATGATCCCAAACGACCGCTATGGTGAATGACCTGAAATCATTCACCCTGTCACACGTAACGATGATCGTTCTTGCGGTCATCTTGTTGTCGCTATTGTGTTCATTGCTACTGCGAATAACATCTTATTCCATGCGAACGATTTGCGAACGATCAACGATAAAAATAGGTCCAAATTATATCAAACGACTAACGATTTGTCGTTGGTCGTTTAATCGTTGCTTGTTATTACACTAAATGATTATCACTCATATCCGAACGATCTAAAGATTTTTCAAACGATGATTGTCCTGTGTAATAAGGCCCTTAGTCTATCTGTGTGTGTTAAGTGTACCCTGTATCTTTATTCTCTGTATCTCTATACCTGGTTATTCTTGGCTCTTATGCCTCTGATTACTTTTTTGGATTCTGACCCTGTACCACGATGTCTGTTTGACCCTGGCCTGTATGACTATCCCTTGGTGTTTGTTTGGCACAGGTTAGAGAATGGCGCCCAGTTGCCCACAGCTGTCTAGGGTTATCTTTAGGTAAGTAGGCAGGGACAGCTGGATGGAGCCAAGCTCAGGGCTCACTGCCTGTGTCCTCCCGGATCCCTTCCTGGTCATTCCGTGGCAGCCTAGCTTACATAGCCTCAGTGCTTAAAAATAGATGCACATATGTATATATTGTTAAAGAAATACATCTGTGTGTTTTTTTTTATTTTATATGTATGGTTCATTATTAGGTTATCTAGGTGAGCTGATAGATAGTGCTACATTTATCTATCTATCTATCTATCTATTCAGTGTTGCAGTCTTCTGTTCTTATACTTGTTTAGAGCGCACAGATGTTGTTGCACAGAAACCATTAACAGGCTGTTAGCTGATCCACAACTATTATCATGTCTCTCTGTTTCAAATTGTGAGTACATAATTGCCTTCCATGGTTTGTAGGTTTGAATAACACCTTATACCTCCTGCTGCCTGCTCATTAATGTACAAATTCCCAATAAATGTTATGCAGCCCACTTTAAAGGTCTTGTGTTGGGCTACGGCTACAAGGCAACTTTGGCCATGATACCCACAGTCAGAGAGCACGGTGTCATGCTGTGAACATCACAACTAATGAAAGTGAATGTGGCCCCGATACAACATGCAACCTGACAGTAAATAAAAACCCAGCAGGTTTGGATTCCAAGCGATAGTCGGGTTGCAGCATGACTAGATTCACTGTAATTAGCGCTAATGCACGTCACACAACACTGTGTGTTGCACCAACTTCACCCTCTAGTACTGATAAGCGAACATCCTGATGTTTGTTTTGGATCCTAAACACGGACATTAAAAAAAAGAAAAAAAGATTGTGATCGGTTTGTGTTTGCGTTCGCTGAACATTCACGACATACTGTAGAAGCATACGTTTCAATCTACGCACATGCGTACAGATTTTCAGGTGAAAAGAGTAAATTACACAGTTGCGTATGTTCACAAGTTTGAATATGTTCGAAAATGATCATTATAACCATTCCGATCATTGTTTGTGATCGGCGAACACAAACAATTAGCTTCATGTTCGAACATATTTACAAAAAGGTTCGCTCATCAACACGCTCTAGCCATAGTCTAAATGAGTTAGGCTATGTTCACACAGCGTAAAAATATGGCCATACTTTGTATGGTGTGGAACACTGCCTATTCTTCTATGGGATCCCGGCCGGAGCGTATACACATGGTATACGCTCTAGCTGGGATCCCATGCAGCGCCGCAAAGAACTGACATGTCAGTTTTCTGCGGCCACAATTCAGTGAATTGCGGCCGCAGAAAGACCTGTCAGTTCACACAATAAAGCGAGCGGCTGTGGCCGCTTGCTTCAATGTGTGCTATAAGAAGTTGTGATGCGCCCGCATCAGGACACTGCGGCTGGAAAGATCATCCGGCTGGTACGGAACGTCCGGTCTCTTACGCTGTGTGTACATAGCCTTACCCTAGATATTCAGAGGGGCCATGTAGACTAAGACCATAATATGATCCCATAATATGATTGAGGCAACAAGTTCTCCCTCTTCTCTAGACTAAAAAGCAACATAAAATAAAATAAAATAAAACAATAAACAGGTTGAGAAGATCTGTATAAAGATGTTAGATTTGACATATTCTTGCTATATGGTTGGAGCTTTACTTTGAGTTCATTTTGTAAATTTGCTTCCAAGCTGGACAGTGCAATGAACGTTCACAAGTCAGTCACCTGCTAGTAAAACAAAGTCACCTACTGCCATAAATCAATTTTGTGGACTCTCCTGCCTATGTAGGCACCTACAGCAGCTGGTTGTTTAACATTGTGGTTTAGAAGTACAGAGCTTGCCTTTTAAAATCTAATACTTAAGAGCTGCATTGCCATTTGCCGGGTGAACATAAAATAAATGTTTGTATTCCAGACAACAAAGTGCCTTTGAGCCGGTGTGGAGTTATTTTTAGGCTTCACTGACTACAGCCCCACACACACACCTTTAATCAAACATTAAATAACTATAGAACACATCCATCAAGCTGTGTGTTTTATATTGCCGCATGACAACTAATACATCAAATCAACAAAAGAAACGGGTTGCAACAAATTTCCCCCAGCTTTACTCCCTGCGCGCCGCATCATAGCCCTCACCGCATGAAATGAGATCATTTTTATAGTCTGTACAAATAGTCCTTTAGGGAACAATAATGGACATTGAGTCTTTGATCTGCTCTCTAGTGTTAGATGTGACTTGTGGTTGCAGCATAATCCGCTTTGCTCTGTTGTGTTTACATTACTGCTTATGTTTCGCACAAACGTCAAAGATAATTTACTGCCGTAAAAGCTGTTTGTTCTTTTTATTTAGAAAACACACATAGCGAGCAGAAGTGAATTGGTCACTTAAAAGAAAACTCTCAAAGTATACATTAGGAAATCCATTAAACTCCTTAAAGGGGTTGTCTCATCTCAACAGCAGTTTTCCAAAATGAAGCTGGCCTGGAGATCAGTTATCATTGATGTTGAGCATAAAGGACGAACTTTTTGGATTTGGCAACTTTCTCCGAAGCCAAATGCTAGGCAATTGACTCACCACAGAAGTTGAAAGCAGCCGCGGGAAATGCCTGGTCACATGCTGAGCATGCGGAGAACATTGCCGAACCCAAACAGTTCAGCCTCTCCCCTCAACCTCAATTGTAACACTTAGGAAAGATGTGGCTGGTCATAGTTTCCCCCATTAGTAAATTCTGCCGGGAAGATGTAGTACACTTTATTCCTTTGGATTTTATGGCACTGCAGTAATCACTTATAAAAACACAGTTGCCCCTAAGAATTCTGATATTTTTACTTTTGGAAATCATAAAAAAAAACATGTTTATAAAGCAGTTTGCTGTGATATGCTTCATATTTTATAGGTATATCTAACAGTTTTTTTCATGCAAAAATATGAAAATTAAATTTGTTGCTGTGGATTGCATTAGAAACACCCTGCAAATGTCTAAAGTGTATAGGGACCTTTACACATAGTGTGAAATCGAACAGACACCTATGCCCTTTAAACCATGCTATGTACATCATTCTGTACCAACTATGTACATCATTCTGTTACTAAATTGAACACCCTATACAGAAGAAATTACCTATGATACTACTACATAAACTGTCACACCATGACCGCTACTATTACTACAACAGCTAGGGCCCTATTGCACCGGACGATTATCGTTCAGATTATCGCTAAATCGTTTGAATCTAAACGATAATCGTTCGGTTGATTAACGACCGAACGAGAAATCGTTGATCACTTTATAAGACCTGGACCTATATTTATCATTGCTCGTTCGCAAAACGTTTGCAAATCGTTCACATTGAATAAGACGTCGTTCGGTCGTTCAAGTAGATACGAACGCAATCGCAAAGAAATAACGAAGAAAAAACTATCGCAAATACGATCATAAGTAACGATTATCGTTCCATTCAAATGAGTGAACGTTTTCAGGTCTTTCGCAATAGCGGTCGTTTGAGATTGTTAATCGTTAACGATTATGCGAACGATAATCGTCCGGTGGAATAGGGCCCTTAGGTTACTCCAGTTGGTACATAGGTCTCTCTTTATGTATGTAATTAACCACACTGAGCGGTTGTCTTCTGTTTTGCGGGCCCCCAGTAGGTAGTTTTCCCCTTATCATTTTTATTTCAATTTATTTATTGTAAAATGTTATATAAATTTAACCTGTATTATAACCTGACGCTATACAAAATGTAACATTATTATTATTATTATTATTATTATTATTATTATTATTATTATTATTATTATTATTACTATTATTATTATTATTATTATTATTGATAGGCCCACCTGTAGGTAGTTTTCTTTCTTCACCCATACTTACTTTCCTGGCTCCTGGATGGCTCCCCTGCTATCCTCAGGCCTCTTCTCTACCTTCCCACCCTGCAGGTGCAAAATTACATCATGGTGTGTGCCAAAGCGCCGAGGTAGATATGCTCTGACTCTTTTGACTTCAGGCATAATAAGGAGTGATTTATAGAGCAGGGAGCCAATGGCACATTGTTCTGTCAAAGCTAGGTGCCTCTAATTGTAAGCTCACCCTTAGAACCTGTTTACAATTCAATTCACCAGCTGTCATGTTGGGCCCCGGGAGCAGAGGGCCCCAGTACTTTCATAGGTTCTCTGGGTGGTAGTACTGAGGAATTATTTCCCAGTTCTCCGATGGCCTGGGTTCTGATTCTTTAAAAACAGTTTACAATGTTGTAAAATAATAACAGAAGTAGCACATATCAATCCCCCCACCACTCACATACCAAAACCTTCTGATCCCTCCCAATTTCTACTTCTTGGTTCCTCTTGACATGGGCATGTGAGAGCCCAGACAACCCCTTTAGTTATGATACAAGAAATACCTGACACTACTGCATTCAGGGGCGAATTAGCTTTACCATAGGCCCCGGGCTGTTCACCACGCCTGGGCCTACCCTACCCCACTGTAATTATGGCAGAACTAGCGTCCAGCCCCCCTCTATTACTCTGGTGGGCCAGTACAACCCTGTACTTTTGAGTGCCAGGTATGTATCTCAGCTCTGTTACAATTGTATACATGGGCGCATATCTCTGCGTCTGATTCTCTTCCACTTTGTAATCCTATAAAAATATATTTTGAATAAACCATTTGAAATCCCAGCTTAACACATTAGAGATCTCTGAGAACACTTTTTAGAATAAATTGGAAATAAATTGTGACATGCTCAGGAAAGAATTGTGAGCAGCATCAGGCAATGAGATTCTCTTGTATTCCACCAGTGTCCTGATGTGAAAACCGTCATCCCCAAACAATTTAAAACTCATTGTCCCTTTCACCCTCCAGGAGGTTAAATCTTCATTTCCCCATGGAGCTCCTGCACTATTTGAGAACACGGTATTGAGAATTTCAATGTATGACTTTCCATTTCTTTCAATAAGCTACATAAATTTGAAGTTTTCTTCCCTGCTTGTTCTTATTCACAAAATATAGCTGATAGAAGGCTGTAATTCCATTCTCATTACCCCAGCGTTACGCAGTTCAGTATACAGAGAGAGGTCTATAAAGAAGCAGCACGGTGGTGTACTGGTTACGATGTTGTCTAAAATTTTATTTTTAATCAACTGGTGTCAGAAAGTTATACAGGTTTATAAAGAGAACTTTCTGACATCAGTTGACGTAAAACCGTTTTTTTCCTGGAGTACCCCTTTAATGGTTGCCCCCATGCCAAAGGCTTTGAATGAAGCAGGGGGATGCCTGATCAACCACCACTAATTTAAGAATCTGTTCTTAATAGGGTTTTTTCATAACCAGTAACCCTGTTGAATCACTGCTGACCAGATGACTTGGGGCCTCAGGTGACATCAACAGGCTGAGTGTCATCAGGGGGCATGATATCCTGCCAATCTAGCCACCAAAGAGGACCAAAGCAAGACGACGGGTACAAATGCTGATAAATCCCACCTCCATGACACTGTCCAGGGATAATAAATTGACAGTTTTTCAGTAAATGAAGAATCAGACTACAGAATAGAAGATACATAGGGACATATTTTATTATAAACAACACAATTGTGCCATAATGGGCACAGACCCATGAGGGCCTCCACAACCTGTTTTGGCCTTAATGTCGGGGGCCTATTTTCAAATCTGACCTGTCTCTCTCTATGTATACTTCGATTGATACATCCAGTAGATTTTTGTAAACAACACAACATTTGCGCAGAAACTTACGTTTCTTTCTTTTTAAAAATTCTCTTTTCCTAAGAAAGATAGTCATGTCACATGAATTATTACTGCAACATCTACAACATGTCTACTTTATGGGTTCAGCATTGACTTGTGGATCATACAGTTTAGTATCTTCTGCTCTTTTATCCTGTACTATTGACTCCATTGACTCCATGACTTGCAATTGACAGCTGAAACATATGATGAATGCGAGGCAGTCAGGCCTGGGAATGCCATCATTATTTGGTAACAGTACTGTTATTATATGGAGGTATAAAGTATACTTTGCTGGTACTGTTGTATGCTTAAGATTTTCTACATGCAAATCTTTCTTACTCGTAATTTTCAATGGGGGCGGGGGTACAATTTCAATTTTTGCCACAGGCAAAAGGAAACTTTATTCCTTATTGGACTGGGATTACAATGTATATCATTTAAATGGTGAAAGCATAGTGAAAGATTTAGTCATTCACTGTCTTGCTTTAATAAGTAGAGATGAGCTCTCATTTTTATTATAGGTAGTTTCTAGCTCCCTTCAGTTACAAAGTAATTGCTAGTCTTAAAAGGGATCCACATAGAAGGCATAGAAGATGTAAAATAAAGGGGATGTGAAATAAAGCAAGTTTGCAGTTCACATTATTCTTTTTGTTTTAGTTATCAAGCTATTTACAAAACTATACTTACTTGTATCCAGGTCCAGGCTTCTGAAGGCAGCTTTTTGGTCTTGGTCTTGGTGCTGGTAGAAAGAGAGAACAAGCACATGAAGTCCCGGCCAGTACAGAGTGTCACAGCTCAATGTGTCAATCAATCATATGACTGCCTTCTTTGTGAGTGCACAGATAACTGGGACTTTCTGCATTTGATTTCTTTTTTTTCAGCCAGGACAAGTCAACAAATCTGCCTTCAGGCGACTGGACTTCAAGTAAGTATAGCTTTATTTTACCACATGATAACTAAACATAATAAGGCCATGTTCACACAACATATTTTTTACATAAATCACTCCCCCTGTTGTTGCAATTTTCAACAACGGCTTAGATTTATGCAAAACATACGTTGCATCTGAATGAATAAAATCCTGGCTGGAGTGTATACACATAGGGGGACATGTATCATCCGGCGTACGGATGATTTTCGGCGGAAAGTGACGCTTTGCGCATTATTTTATAATAAAATATTCGCAAATCGGCACTTTATGCCGAGTACGCCGGGGGGTGGGGAGGGGGTGTGAAGGGGGCGGAACGGAGGGTGCGGACTCAGAGTCCGCGTGATTCACCATCCGTTCCGCCAAAAGATACGCCGAAAAACCTACTCCAGTCCTTAGCTGGCGTAGGTTTTCGGCCATGCGCACCAGAGCGCACAGGATTTATGTAGAGGCAGTCCGCCTCTACATAAATCCCCGTAGCGCTGGAGATGCGGGGTCATTTTTAAGTCCGGCGTAGAAAACGCCGGACTTAATAAATGTCCCCCATAGTATATGCTTCGGCTGGGATTCCATTCAGCCACACGAAAACCAGACATGTCAGTTTAATAGCAGCCGCACAGACAAGTCAGTTCACACAATGGAGCATACGGCTCCAGCCGCACACTCTGTTGTGTGCAGCGGTGAATTGGGATGCGGGTGCACCCGCATCCGAATTCACCAGAAATTAAGATCACTACTGCAGTACTGGCCGAGAGGATCTTCTCTGTTCCGTGAACGGCTGGTGTCTTACGCCATGTGAACATGGCCTAATAATGTAAATTGCAAACATGCTTATATCACATCCCCTGCCGATTTAGACTTTTAGTTACAGCGACAGTGCCCATTTAAATTGTCATAATATATAAGATAACAAACTATAACACTTGGTGTTCTAAGTTAGACAAGGTCACTGCAGGGCGATTGGGGTAACAAGCCCTGCTTTTACCAGATTATTGACTTTCAACCCCAGTAATCAGTAGAAACCCACTCTCATAGTATACATAAAAAGGCATAGGAATTCTAATAACCTGCTGTAAACAGTGTTATCCGTCTGCAGATGGCAGAGTGGGCCAACCTCATGAGTGGAGACCACGTTTATTGGAGCTTGATAAGCTACAGGTGCAATGTATTAATGCTGCTCAACACAAGTTGCTCTTTAAGGTTAATGGTTCTTTGTTGTTGTTTTATTGCTAAAGAAATGGAAGGAAAGCAGCAGCCTCTTATCTTACCTGGAAACTAATTAATCCTCCTCTCAGCCTAATTATTGAATCTCTTGAAGACTCTACTGTGGCAGATAGGAAATTACAAACAGCAATTCTTTATCTGTCCGCCTAATACAGTTTTGAAGCTAAATAATTCTGATCACGCTTACGCACTATGGAGTATTATTGTTCATGCTTGTGACAATAAGTGGTAAGGTAGAAAACTAGTATTTGGCTATGTACAACAGATGACCCATGGGATCCCTTGTGATCTAGAGGGTGAGGGTTGTATTGATTTATCGAGGAGGTGCTCTCACACCTTCAGTAGCTGTTGCATGAACAATTGTTCAGCCAACAGCTGTTTTTCCCAAACGCCTTCATGCACATATACATTTAGCTTGGTAGAGCTTGTATTTGTGTTCATTAGAAAGGTGAGATGGCTGAGCCAAGCATGCATGTGTATGGAGGGATTGGAGACATGGCTGTTGGCCAAACCAGTAATTGGCCAATAGCGTGTGTGTGTGTGTTGTACTGTTACTCCTCAGGAACAATACAGAATCTGTAACAGGGTCCCCCTCTACAATGGTCCATTTATAATACTTCTTATATATGGCAAAGGGGAGTTGGGCCACCCGTGACAACAGGGCTCTGGTGCGACTGCTACCTCTGCACCACCTATAGTCAAGGCCCTGTGTGTGTGTGCGCACTTTTACAAATCTGATCATACAATTATATGTTATATTTAAAAATGTGTTTAAAAAAAATACAGTTTAACAAACAAAAATAATACAGTACAACCGGTAGCGGATTATAATAGGTCCGTTTTGGTCGTTAGTCTGGGGCCCTGAGCTCCTGGAGGGTCCATAGCCAATCAAACATACTTAGGCTGCATTCACATGTAAGGCCGGGTTTACATATGTCCGGCGGTGCGGCGGCGTTTCCCTCCGGCGCAGGAGAAAAGCGCCGGAGGGAAACGCATCTTTGAACTGATCCCATTGTTTTCAATGGGATCGTTCAAAATGTGCGGCGTGAACTAGTGGCCGCCGCATCACCGGACCGTCGGTGCGTTAGGACGCATCTTGCAGCGTCCTGGCGGACCGCCGCTCCGGTGATGCGGCGCCGCACCAATTCAATCGAATAGAGCGCCGGATGCCTCGCCGGGCAGGACGCATGCCGTTCGGCTCTGGCATCCGGCGTTCAGGCAAATAGTACACAAAATAAACATATATCTCCCCCTGTGTGCTCTCCCCCTCCCCTATAGTCCCCCCTTGGTCCCCCAGTAGTATATCACCCCCCCTGTTTCTCCTCCAGTAGTATATAGCCCCCCTGTTGCCCCCCCAGTAATATTTAGCTTCCCTGTGTACTTTCCCCCAATTAGTATACAGCATTGCTGTGCGCTCTCCCCCAATAGTATATAGCCCCCCATGTGCGCTCTCCCCCTCCCATATAGCCCCCCTGTGCGCTCTCCCCCTCCCATATAGCCCCCCTGTGCGCTCTCCCCTTGTAGTATATAGCCCCCCTGTGAGCTCCCCCAATTTAGTATATAGCCCCCGTGCGCTCCCCCGCAAATCCCATTGAAAATGACAGGAAAACATACTGGGGAAAAAAATGTCAACTGATGAGCGCAACTTGTGACAACTGATGACAACTGATGGAAACTGATGGCAACTGATGGTTTTTAATGAAAAGACGGATAGAAAAACTGATCACAACTGATGCATTTTTGGCATCAGTTGTAACATCAGTTGTGGTCAGTTTTTAGGCAAAAAACGCAACTGATGCCAACTTATATATGTAAACCCAGCCTAAAATTGTCTGTGGTCATGGATCTGCGACCACAAACAATTTTATAAACCATTCAAGTGAATCCAGCCATCTGTGCCACGACCCCCACTGCCCTCCGCACCACGAAAAAAAATCCTCCCCTGAGTACAATGCTTGAGTGGTGGCATCATTGGCTTGCAACACTGAAGCCCTAGGTTTGAAACCAACCCAAAGTAACATCTGCAATAAATGTATATTTCCCTTGTGTATTGTATTCCATTGGGTTCCTATAATATTGACCTCAATATGTGGTCATAGGAAATTTTGATTGTGAGGGTAGGAACTGATGTAAAAAACAAAATTGCAATCTTTATACAGGGATGCAGCAGAGGCAACTGCATATGTACATACAGAACGGTATATAAAATTCTCGGTAACCAAGAGAATAAAATAACTTCTATCAGATTAAGACAATATTTATCTACTGAGATGAATAGAGTTTGGTCTTTAGATTAAGGCGTAATCTTCTTTGTCCCATTGGAACCTTCTCTTTTCTTAAGCACCAGTTCACGCACAGAGTAATCTGACTTTATCCACAATGTGGGTTAGATTTTTTTTTTTTGTGACGTATAAAAACGCCAAATCAATCCCCTGTTAATAAATAATAATGTCATTAGAATGCTTCCTGTGAAGGTTAGATGAGATTTTAATAATCCAGAGTCATTATTGCTGATTTTATGTGCCTGGATCATTGCAGCGAGACAGATTCATACGGCAATGAAAACAATAACAAAAGAGATTATATTGTCAAAGCGAAAATGTACAAATACTTTATTGATGTGGACTGTACTATAGCCATTAAAACCTACCTATAAAATGATAATAAAACATACACTAGACCGGAACAACTTGTCATAAAGATTGCAGTAAAATTGAGGGAATAATAAAATACAGTCAGTTTAAGACTGAAGGTTCTTGTATGTAGTTGTGATTCTGCAAGGGTAAAACATGTTGAGCTCTGTTCATATTTCCGCCATGGTTTCCATATTTGATGGCATCTGTCAGGTTCTGCCAAGGTGTACATTGCTTTGACAGGAACAGTTATATTTTTTCTTGCAAATATGATGGAATATATTATTGAGGTTCCATTGGCTCTCACGGCTGACTCACCTTTGGGCTCTTCGGGGTGCATTATTACTATGGTGGGAAGTGCATAGAAAGGGAATTATTACTGTGAATGGGGGGCTGTTCACAATAGGATCATTATTACTATGGGTGGGTGGGGGGATGTATACAACAGGGGATTATTTTTACTATGGGTGATGGGAGTTGCATAGCAGTGGGCATTATTACTATGGGGAGCAGGAGCATTATCAGAATGTGAGTGTGCACATTAGGAGGCATGATTATGTGGGGGTGCACAGCAGGGGAAATTATTACTATATGTGGGGCACAGCAGGGGACATTACTACTATATGGGAGACAAAGCAGGGACATTATTACTATATGGGGAGTCATAATAGGGGATATTATTACTATATGGGGGATCCTACATATGGGGGCAACCCACTTACCGACTCACTTTACTGCACATGACAACAGTGGAATTACTACTGTATGAGAGCCTATAGGTAGGAAAAAGGGAATGAAGTTGAAGGAAATGTGTGGAGCCTAAAATGTTTGTCTGGGAGATTCTGAAGAGATGAATTGTAGCTGGAAGAAATCATGGTGGTTGGGCCGGATGAAGAGGAAAAGGGAAAGTGATGCCTCAGATCAAAGAAGACATCACCTAGAATCCGCTCTACCCCACCCCCCACCCCCCTTTCCCACAGACACACACACACCCGCCTCACCATTGCCCCCACCAGAACAGAGTTAAAGGACAAGTCCAGCCATTTTCAAAAATGTGGAGCCAGCAGGGGCAGGGGGGAATATAAGTCAGTGGCGGGACCAGCCTCGGGACCCCTGCTGGAAGGCATTCTCCCCCCAGCTTTGATGAGGTAACGACTCGGGGGAAAATGCCTGTCCCGGCTGATGGACTGGGTTGTGTCGTGTGCAACGTAAGGGGTCCCAGAGAGGTGATCCGGGGCTAAAGAGGCACTGGTAGAGGTGAGTTAATACTCTTTGTTACTTTCCCCTGAGTCCCTGCCTTTTCCCCTGTATATTGGTCTGGCCCTCAAAAACCATTTCAATTGTCCCACATATTAATTAAAAAAAAATTAGTTGATCTATATGACCCCTGATCTATATGGAAAGTCTTCAGAAAAATATTATTACATACAGTAGATATACAGTATTTACTACATTAGTAGATGCTTACACCACTAACATTATATACAAAAAAAGATGAAGAACGTGTATTTTATATAGATTTATAGGTGTTACTGAAGCCTAATTATTTTGTTTTTTGTTTTTTCAGTTCACCTATAATACCTATAAACATTATTGTTTTGTGTTCATCAAATGTCTTCAATACCATAACAGTAAAGGGTTAACAGAGAAGAATGAAAAGAACAGACATTTACGTCTTGTCAGTTCTGCAAATTTTTCCAATCCTCAGGGCATACAAATACCGTCTAAGGTGAAGCAGGGAGCTGGGGATGCAGTTTATTATGCAGGCCATAATCACATTGTGATTCTCAGCTGAAGCTAAAGGTGAGAAATCTTCTCAAGGTCAGCAACAAATGACTACAATAGAGATCTGGGCCCCTTACTTCCTCCTTCCTCATAGGAAATTACAGCTTTGCTGCCTAATGGTTTGATGGGCCTTACGTAATTTCTAAGGACAAGCACTGCCTGAGTTAGTATAAAGGGTAGATGAAGAACAGAAGCCTGGTCTCTTGTGCAGGCCTTGTCAGAGTCCAGGATAAAGTGATTTATTGAAGTCTAATCTAATTTAAATCACTGCTCCTCCAGATATCCACATTTCACTTGGATGTGTTTGCTTAACTTCTCGGCTATTTCCAACTCTTACGGGTTAATAGTGGTCTCAGAATGGGTGGAAAGAAATAGTAATCCAGGCTTTATTACCTTATATATTTACAATTATAACAATTTTTGTTGGCCAAAATTACTACTAAAATACTTTGATCAAAAGTCATTTATAAAAGAGCTACCAGTGTTTTAACAATTTGCTTGTGGCTGCTGACAGTTTTAGTACTGTGTGCGCATGTTAACCATCTTCTATAACTTTCAGGGGTTAGAACTTCTCTGTTAGCAGTAATATTGGCAGGGAAAGTCTGTAGCAACTTATTGTTGCTATTGATGAAAAATACACAGTACAATATAGATATTTCTCTACCAAGAAATGAGCTACACAGGCTGGCTAACTGTAGTGAAGATACTTGACAAGACCCTATTCCAGAATTTAAGATACAGGAAATAGTACTGGGTAAAGGCCCTATTAGAACTGCCAGATCTGCACTTGCTTCCTCCTTGTTGCCCGCTTGCTGTCTGTTCTATTACATGCGCAGACATTGAGCGGGGAAGGGGGGGGGGGCTTCCCGGACTATCCTTAGAATCGTGTAGGTGACCCATTGGTGGTCTGCCGCCACCACTCCTATTACATAGAGCGATGCACACCAGACCGTTGATGTGCTGATCGTTTTGTTTCAGCATGTTGAAAGATCACGTTCAGCCGACATCATGCATGTCAGCTGTTTGTGACCTTTCTACAAGCCCTATTACACTAACAAACGGTCGGTAATCAGCCAAGTACGGTCTATAATAGTTTCTTTTAATAGGGCCTTAAGCCATGTCGCGTCAACTCCAGAATGGCACAATGGCAGAAGAGTCTATATGATAACCATTCCCTCTTCCGGCTAGACTTCTCTTCCTCTTGCAATATCCTAAATGCCATAAGGTGCTGTGATCACTGTGACCAACCCAGACCTGATTTGTAGCAACTGAAACTGGAGTTGGTTCACTGCAAGACCAAGGTTTAGTTACTTGCTTCACAGTATCCTTTAGCCGGAAACTGGAACATTGAACTAGGCCTAATCCTTCTCTTCCTGACATGACCTAGCAGGAGGCAGGCAGGCTGGCATATCTGACCTCTAGACTAGAATTTACTAGATTTGGGACACTCCTCTCTCAGACCTTCTAGCAGTTTCTACTATGGGTCACTATGGGTACAAAATACTGAAGGGAAAACAATAAAATACTGAGGTTTGATGCATGCAACCAAATACAACAGCATTCACAAATAATCTTTTACAGGAGGGGCAACCACCAGGTTTGTTCTTATGGCAGACGTCGACTATCCTGACAGAAATAGGGATGCTAAACCTTATCGCTTTTGTAAAGGAAGTAGAATTTTGTCAATAATTGGATATATCCACAACCAAATTCTTATAGATATGTTCTGAGGTGAACCACAATGTTGAAGAGCAGGGACTTCTTTTAAAAAAAACAGGAGACACAAATTATTATTTATTCAAATCTTAGAAATGTTCTTTTACCATATTGACTGGAACAATGTCCTCGAAAACAACAATACAGACACTAAAAGGAATATTTTTAAAAGCAGCTTAAAAGTTAAAAATTTTTTTGTGAGAAGTACGAACCTTATAAAAGGGTCAGGAACAAATATTTAACCAAAATGGAAAAAAAAATACAAATAAAAAAAGATCAGTACATAACAAAAAGAAAGCATTTAAGTTACTAAACAGGAAGACATCGAAGCACTAAAAGGAAAAAAATTATGTATAAAAAACTGAAAGGCAGCACAGCTGGAGACAGAAAAACCCACTGCCAAAGAGCATAAAAGCCCTGGAATGTTCTTCAATTAAATAATGGTCTTGGCACTTTAAAATGCAATTGTAGAGGATGATGCATGAGGATGAGGAGAAAGCAAATCTATTAAAGACTATTTTCTCCCCTATATTTACAGAGAAAACTGAAAACTCAGGTGAAATGCAAAAATATACAATATATAAAAAAAAGTGCTCCTTAGTGCAGCAGATCCTATCAGGATAACTTTCCAAAGCAAAGGACAGGGGGTGCGGGAACATAGTAAACTTACCAGTAGCGGCTATCTCTGGTCTCCCTGACAGCCACGGTAAGTAATTGTGTACATCATGGCCTCAGCTCCTCCAGCTGTAACATCGTGGATAGCAGCTGGAGTGGCTGCAGGACACTGGCGGCTGTCAGATATTGGTAAGGAAGTGCCGTGGGAGTACGGGGACTGGTAAGTATACTTTTTTATTATTTATTTTTATTATTATTATTTTTATTATTTTCCTACTTGTCATTTGTTAGTTTCATGGGACTTCTCCTTTAATAAAACATCATGACTTGGGAGTATTTTTCACCCGCCAAGTGTTGACGAAGCAGTGCCTTTCAGCAACCAAAAGAAAGTAGAAAACAATGGACTTGAGAGGACTCATTGGGGGAGATTTATCAAAGGGTGTAAAATTTAGACTGGTGCAAACTACCCACAGCAACCAATCACAGCTCAGCTTTAGGCAGTACTGAAAGGAAAGCTGAGCTGTGATTGGTTGCTGTGGGCAGTTTGCACCAGTCTAAATTTTACACCCTTTGATAAATCTCCCCCATTGACTTCTATGGAAAGGTTTTGTAGGCATGTGTAAGGGCCATTGTGTAGAGAGGAAAAGGAGGAGATATGTGACCATCATCTACTGTGAATGACCTGATCCATTGCTTTACGAGCAGTGGATCTGAAATATATTTGTACTCTACCAGCATGTGTTTTCATATGGGTAGGAGGGAGGAAAACTTGGGCACTGCAATAATATATCTATAGGTTGTGATTATCATGAGGTAGGGTTCATGTGACACACAAGCAGGAAAAGCTGTAAAGAATAGGTGACATTTATCTTGAAGTAAATGGAAGGAGGTCATGATGGAAAGACACGAATGCTTGAACAATCTGTACAGTACGTCAAAGGTTATTCCATTCTTTTCTTAATAAACCGATAGGGCCCCACTGAGACATTACTAAGTAGCCTCAACCATGGTCTTTAAACTCCAGCTTGTTATATTTCACATAGGGCATTGTTAAGTGTAAATGAGTGAGCGTTCCTGACCTTTCTAATGAGTTTTGATTGCTGAGGCTGCGAGTGGTCAAATACGCCCAGCATTGACTCATTGCCGTTCAGCCTGACCCATTAGAGATCATAGACTTTAAATTTAACTGCTAGATTTCCAGCTTACCACAATGATGTAATGTTGACCATAATAACTGTTAGAAATTTTTTTTTTCTTTTTTAACCTTTTTCACTTGGATGTATCCAGTTCAGTTTTTTTTAGATTATGTGCACCTAGAGATTGAGATAGATGTGATAGTACCTCCATTTCTTACTTCTTCTGTTGATGCATATCTGCATGAGCCTCTGTGTGACTGCTATCCTAGAGAGCCGTAAAATGTCAGTTTACAATATGGGCCAGTTCACACAAAGTAAAAGAGGCGGAATTCTGCAACAGAACTGTCCGCTGCGGAATCTCCGCTGCCAGCCTCCGTGTAATACGGGCTGTGTATGGGAGAGCAGGCGCATCTCCACTCTTCGCACCTCTCTGCTCAAAGAATTGACATGTCAATTCTTTGAGTGCAGAGACACAGAGAGAGGAGGCATGCGAGCCCTCCCATAGACTGCCTGTATTACAAGGAGGCTGGCAGCGGAGATTCCGCAGTGGACAGTTCTGTTGCAGAATTCCGCCTCTTATACTCTTTGTGAACTTGCCCTAAGACCCTGTTATGCTGTAAAATGGTGTATTGACAGCCATTAAGGCATTAGATGATTTCTATGTATGACATGAACATGGAACCCAAAATATGTAGCAGTTATGGATGCTAAAGTTGTCATTCATAACTGAAATATTGGGCAGGGGAATATCTCAATACAAAGACCTCTGGGCAACTAGCAAGAAAAATTTGCTTCTCAGTCACTTGCTATAGTAACAGCTGTGATGTTGAATAAAGCTTTCCTCGATCATGCAGGTTGCATGACTGAAACAGCATGGTATCGCTACACTTCTTTTTCCAAACTCTGTATACAGCATAGAGCCCAAAATTGCTGACAATTCCCATTGAGGATGGTCATTCACTTTAAAGGGATTCCATCTAAATATTAATGGGATAGCCACAGGATATGCCATCAGTGCCTTATGGATACATCTCATTATTATAGGGGCAGCCATCTTTCTTCCCCTTGAGCATTTAGTGATATGCTTTACAGCAAGCCCCAACAGGAACAGGAAGTCTCAACTTTGTTTTAGGCTTAGTGGTGAGAATGAAAACCGAAAAAAAACATAATCAAAAATTCTTAAAACATATGTTTAACATAAAACCCTAATTTAAACAATGTGTTATTTTCTGACGTTCTCTTTAAGGCTGAGAAACTGATCTGTTAATGCAAATTGAACATGACCTCTACAGGGGCCAAAGAACAGGCATTGATATTATTTTGAATTGTCCTTCCTCACAATAGGTTGTGTTAACCAATACAATGCTTCCCCATCTTTATATCATGAACAGTAGCTCTATGACACTGCATCACAAACCGGAAAGCATCATTGCTTGTCTTAAAGTGAGTGTTCTATACTCTTTTTTTTTTCTTACCTTTTATAACATCCACAGGACTGTGTAAAATATAGTCTTTAATCTGCTCCTGAGTAAATGGCAATCTGAAATGCAGAGCAGGCTGATTTATAAGCTGCAAAACTTTTCAGGTGAGGACATATTTCCCCTGGGTCCTTAAATCCACAGCCAGGAACTATACATCATTTAGCCTTTAAAATAAAATGTCCCAGACTCAGTACAAACCTGCTATAATGATCAATAACTCAGCGTGTTAATCCTTGGTCTGACATGGTTGCTATATTGCTAATGTGTAGTTAGCAACATTGAACTCTTAATGCTGAACTGTGCTTCCTCCAAATTACTGCATTATGGAAATTATTGGTGGATTTTAATCATCGTTCCGAAAACTGAAATCATTGTGGTACAAGAAGTATTTACTACGTGTCATAGCTGTACAAAACTGACCTTAGTTATCATCGGAAGTGGGGATGAGCAGATTTGCCGAAGTCTGGGTTCACGCGAACTCTGGGACATAGTTAAGTAGTTAATAAGGTAGAAGAAAGATAAAGAGTCCATCAAGTTAAACCTACAGAAATCCTTCTGTGTTGATCCAGAAAAGGGCAAAAACCCTCATGAGGCAGAAGCCAATTGCCCCTTCACAGAGAGGAAAATTCCTTCCTGACTCCATTATGACAATCGGAAAAATCCCTGGATCCTATGACATGAAATGTAGTGCCCATAATTTTTATTATATTTATAGAGAAAATGCAGCTTGGAATCAACCATTGGACCATACATACAGCCACGGCGCAGGACTGCCAAAATAGCTCCAAAGACCTCACGAGGGCGTTTATTCGCAGTAGGCTTAAAAATAAGCAATGCGTTTCAATGTCGGACTGACACCTTTATCGAGCTTCTCCTCACTGCAAAACGCCAAGTCCTGCTTTTTATAGAGAAAAGCATCCAGGTCTCCCTAGCAGCTGAGTTTACTGCGTTACCAATGTTTTATTATTTAGCAAATAATTGTACTTATTTCTGCGTCCCAAGTGCATAATCTTATATTTATCCACATTAAATTTAATTTGCCATTTCTCTACCCAAGCCCTCAGCTTCTCCAAATCTTTCTGTAATATTTTATTATCCTTCTCTGTGGTAATTACTTTACCCAGTTTAGTGTCATCTGCAAATATAGAGATTCTATTCTGTAGCCCCTCTGAAAGGTCATTACCTTGGCATAGACTGTATCCATGTTTTCAAGGCAGTACTCAGGCGCCATCCACCTTCTCCACCAGATTCAAATGCAAAGTTCATTCATTCAGGATCATGCAGTTTTAATCAGAAGGACTTTTCACAATACTGGAACTTTTAAGGCAGGTTGTCTTTTTGTTAGATTGGCACACTGTAAAAAGGCTGTTCTCAGGGTGGGACTACCTTGCACGACCATTACAAATAGTACAGCTAGTCATGGAGGTATCAGCACAGGTAAACATGGTAAACATCAAACCTCTTCAACAAGACATGGGCAATATGAAATAGGGAAAGGAAGGGAGAAAAAAGAAAAACGGGGGAAGGAGAGGGTATCCCAGGCGAGTAATTAAATCACAATTTAAGGCCCATTTTCATTATCTGCTAAACAAAAGTTCATAGGACCATTTGTTCCTGATTTGTGAGATATGTAAATGGTCCTGCAGTGAACCAATAAATAAGCAAACACTTATTTATCAGCTGATAGTTAAGTGTGTTGGCAGCACACCTTCCTGTGGTGACCCCCGTTGTTGAGGTGCGGCCGGTCATTTGCCAGGTGGTTAAGTGTGATGCCAGTCCTGTGGTGGCTGGCCGAGATATAGCTCTGCCCAGTAGTAGTTTGTCGTGACGCCAGTGTCAGGCACACAGGTATGGTGGCACACCTGCTTTTGTTTTAGTGGGCTTCTATACCTTGTTCCCCTGTGGGCAGTGGCCTGCCGGGCTGTTGCGGGGTCCCCTGGGGAATTCTGGACTGAACTATTGTCACCCACAGAAAGGAAAGATGACCCAAGGAAAGTGTGTTTGCTGTGTTGGTGCTTAAAGCGATTCTGTACCCACAATCTCACCCCCCAAACCACTTGTACCTTTGGATAGCTGCTTTTAATCCAAGATCTGTCCTGTGGTCCGTTCGGCAGGTGATGCAATTATTGTCCTAAAAACAACTTTTAAACTTGCAGCCCGTGCCAAACGGGAGTATTTGTGCCCTAACTTTGCACCACCCCTCCGTCCCTCCTCCCCACCCTCTTCATCATTAGGAATGCCAATGGAATTGAAGAGTCTCAAAACACAGGACTAGCCAGATATCCCTCCGGCTTGGTCCTTCCCGGAGGGATATCTGGCTAGTCCTGTGTTTTGAGACTCTTCAATGAGGCTCCACGGGCTCCTCTTTTGCATATTCATGTTTCCCAGGGGGCAATGCACCTAGGACTTCACTGCATTGAGCGCTTTCACTAGCAGCTGGCAGTGTTGTTGTTTGGCTGGTCTCCCTGAGTTCAGCAATCTGTTTCTTTTATGGCTCTACTAGGCATTGCTCCCACCTAGCCAGAATCCTGCTCCACACTGATGAGG
The DNA here is from genome assembly GCF_027789765.1 of Dendropsophus ebraccatus. Lineage (NCBI taxonomy): Eukaryota > Metazoa > Chordata > Amphibia > Anura > Hylidae > Dendropsophus > Dendropsophus ebraccatus. The sequence continues at coordinate 42,796,420 of NC_091466.1, forward strand.
GGCAACACCCTGAAACAGCTGTATGTGGATGGTTACCTAGCCTTGGTTTATCCCTTGTCATTACATTGACTTATAGGGCCACTTAATATGGTGGTTTTGGTGGTTTCCTAACAGGAGCTGCCCCCTGGCTGGGTCCTTCCCGGAGGGATATCTGGCTAGTCCTGTGTTTTGAGACTCTTCAATGAGGCTCCACGGGCTCCTCTTTTGCCTATTCCTCTGCAGTGAACACAGCACAGGTGCCTTAACGACCCAGCCCATGTGCTGTGTTCTCAAAGTTGATGAATAGGAGAAAACCTGCCTGGAGCATTCCTAATGATGAGGAGGGCGGGGAGGAGGGACAGAGAGGCTGTGCCATCCTAATGCACAGACACGCTAGGCCACGGCAGTTTGACACAGGGATGGAAGTTTAAAAGTTGTTTTTTAGGACAATAACTGCATCACCTGCCGAGTGGACCCCAGGACAGATCTTGGATTAAAAGCAGCTATCCGAAAGTACAAGCGGTTTGGGGTGGGCAGATTGTGGGTACAAAGTCACTTTAAGTTGATTCCAATATGATAATGTAATTTTAGAATCAGGAACCAGTAAGCCAGTTATAGCCATTTGTTTAATGAACAGACATGTAATAGATGATGGGGATCTAGCTTGTGAAAACACATAGAGCAAGAATTATTAATACCAGGTCACCCTCCACATTGTGTTCTCTTGCAGTGCAGTATGCAACAGATTTATCAGCCATTTATCCTACACCCTGGTAATAAATCTGTTGTCATCTTCAAAGAGTTTTCCCAAGTATCGGCAGATGGCTAGGATATGTCATCACTTTATTATCAGTAGGGTTTGACCTCCGGGACCCTCAGCAAACATTAGGGTGAAGGAGACTCAGTGGTGGTGTACCGCTTATCTCTTTCACTGTTCTAACCTTGGCACAGTGGCCCCGTCACATGCAGCTGCAGCATGTACCCATTCAAGTCAATGGGTTCGGTTGCAGTTCCTGAGGGCCAGATGACTGTGCAGGGAAATAAACTCATTTTGCCAGCACTGTGTTTCATTCATTCTCATTTTCAATGGAAGTGCCAGGATTAAGATCCTTTTTGATCATGTGATAGCCTAACAAACTGCAATCACTATGAAAAGTAGAAAAAAATTTCCAACTGCTTTTTTCCCCATACATTCATGCGTCATAAACCTGGTCTTCAGCCGAAACACTACATTTTTCAATGTATGTAATGCCAGAAAACTAGCATCCATACTTTTATAAATCTGTCTGCCATCTTAAGAGAATGAACTTTCTTAGACCTTTAATATTATGCATTAAATTCTTATTGAAATTTTTCTGACCCTGAGCTTAGGAAGAAAAAAAAATATTTACTTGTAATATAGGAAAATTATACTGATTGCATCATATAGAACTTTGCATTATTATTATTATTTTTTTTTTTTTTTTTTGCTATGAGATCCTTTTTTTTGCACTGATAATCTTATGGAAATGCCTTAATCCAAAATGAATTATAGTAGAACTCTGACTCAGTGCAGTCCCAGGGACACTAGAATATCTTCTGGTTTATATGTCAATTAGTGTCAAGATTGTTGCAGCAATTTTGTGATGAGGACACTTATCCACTGGGAGTAGGAGGAAGCTGATTAATACCACATGCCAGGGAGAGTGCTGGTGACAGCAAAGAGACAGTGTTACAGCAGATGGTTCACATGTCAGACCGTATACAAAAACACATTTGCCTACGCAATTCGCTTGTAATGTGTTTTAATTAAGAATGCAGATATATCACATTTTAACCAAATATTGCTCAACTGGGAGGAAACAAAGCATTTAAAGGGTTGAGAACATCCCTGCACAATGACGTTTTATTATTACAATATAGACTGGGGACTGGTGGCAGTAGGGTTCACACTGAATGATTGGGCATATTATCATTAGTTTAGATGTGGATGTAAGGAATTGCATAAATCCATTAGAAATCAACAATTTATTTCATGCATATCTATCTCTCTCGACTCCTTCCCCCCCCCCCCTAATTCCCTTCCCTCCTAAACCCTTCCTGTATCCGATTAAGTGAGGTTACTTTGATTAAGTGGGGTTCCCCACATGAGTTTTCAGTGTAGTCTGTATCTGTCTGCGTCTATATGTACTTAGCCCTCTTTGTCACACATGTTGCTTCTGAAGTACCATTTCTTGGGGTCATTGCCCTCAATGATGATAGGCACGTTAATGCCAAACATAGTCTACATATTTTTACCTTTAGGTTAATAGCTGATACTTCTTGATCATATGTAAAGGATGCATCGATCTTACTTTACATGCCCATTGTTACATATGTCTGTACGAATTTTTTGTATATCAATGGACATTTCATGCCAAAACACCTCGTGCCTTAAACTCATGCGATTGTTTACTGTACCCTGTCAAAAAATCTGTTTCTTAAAACAAAATAAAGAATTGATAAAAAAAAAAGAAATCAACAATTTATTTCACAGACTTAAAAGCTTTCAAGGTTAACACTTGCCTTTAGTCGTCTTAGTGTGTTCTACTAGTGTACTATTAGATTGTTGGATGTGGGTATAAAACCGGTCATGCACATTAGATTAAAGTCAACCAAAACAACCATTTATGATGGGTTCATGTGTTTAAAGCGACTCTGTCCCCCCCCCCCCTCCCTTAAACCACTTGTACTTTCGGATAGCTGCAATCCAAGATCTGTCCTGAGGTCCGTTCGGCAGGGGATGCAGTTATTGTCATAAAAACAACTTTTAATTTTGCAGTGCTGTGTCCAACGTCCGGGGCTTACATTTGTATATGCATTAGGCTGGCACAACCTCTCTGTCCCTCCTCCCCACCCTCCTCATCATTAGGAATGATCCAGGAACATTTACTGCTGTTTGAGCTTTGCACAGGTGTATTAACGATCCAGCTCATATTCATTATACACACAGGTGGGGAATATGAGACAATCTGCCTGAAGCATTCCTAATGATGAGGAGGGCAGGGAGGAGGGACAGAGAGGTTGTGCCAGCCTAATGCATATACAACTGCAAGCCCCGGCCGTTAGGCACAGCTCTGCAGGATTAAAAGTTGTTTTTTAGGACAATAACTGCATCCCCTACCGAACAGACCCTAGGACAGATCTTGGTTTAAAAGCAGCTATCTAAAGGTACAAGTGGTTTGGGGGGGGGGGGTCAGATTGTGGGTACAGAGTCACTTTAAAGAGTACTGACCCACGTCCTACTATCCCAAGGAGTCTAGTGTCTAGAATTTTACTTTTGACATGGACTCTTAACCCATAGCTGCACCAGGACGTTATTGAACGTCCTCGTGCCGCTATGGGAGTTCAGAGGGGGGTCGCCCTCTGAACTGCCGCGATCCCGGGTGCCGCATGTAGCCCGGGATCGCGGCTATTAGCGTGCACGGTCCGATCGCCGTGCCCGCTAATTAAGTACTTAGAAGCAGCTGTCAAAGTTGACAGCTGCTTCTAAATACTTGCTCAAATGCATACCTGGTGATCTAGTGGGGGGATCGCCCCCCTGCGGCGCGATTGCGGGGGGGCGATCCCCGCATCCATCCCGGGCCGGGGTCTGCTCCGTAATGGCGCTGATCCCGGCTCGGCATTCTATTGCTTTTGGCTGCAGCAGCCAAAAGTAATAGAACACCGATCTCATGGATTCATGCAGTATAACTATACTGCATGGATCTCTATGAGAGATCAGAGTGCATATACTAGAAGTCCCCCAGAGGGGCTTCTAGTATATGTGTAAAGTAAAAGAAAAAAGTATTTTTAATAACACAAAATTCCCTCCCCTAATAAAAGTCTGAATCACCCCCCTTTCCCCATTTTATAAATAAAAATAAATAAATAAATTAATAAACAAACATGTTTGCTATCGCCGCATGCGTAATCGCCCGAACTATTAATTAATCACATTCCTGATCTCACACGGTAAACGGCGTCAGCACAAAAAAATCCCAAAGTGCAAAATTGCTCATTTTTGGTCGCATCAAATCCAGAATAATTGTAATAAAAAGCGATCAAAAAGTCATATATGCGCAATCAAGGTACCGATAGAAAGATCACATCATGGCGCAAAAAATGACACCTCAGACAGACCCATAGACCAAAGGATAAAAGCGCTATAAGCCTGGTAATGGAGCGATTTTAAGGAACATATATTTTCTTTAAAAGGTTTTAATTTTTTACAAGCCATCAAATCAAATAAAAGTTATACATGTTACATATCGTTGTAATCGTAACAACTTAAGGAACATATATAACGAGTCAGTTTTACCCCAGGGCGAACATAGTAAAAACAACCCCCCCCCCCCCCCCCCCCCCACAAATAAAAAAAAAAAACATTTTTTTTTTCAATTTCACCACACATATAATTTTTTTCTGGTTTCCCGACACATTTTAGGCAAAAATTACATCTGCCATAGCAAAGTACAATTAGTTGCGCAAAAAATAAGGGCTCATTTGGGTCTCTAGGTGGAAAAATGCAGGCGCTATGGCCTTATATACACGAGGAGGGAAAAACGAAAACGCAAAAATGAAAACTGGCCGTGTCCCCTAAGGGTTAAAGGGAATCTGTAATTGGTATTCCAAACTGCTGACACTCTTATAGCTGGTAGGTCAAGGAGACACATCATACCTTTCACATATCCTCTATTGCTTTCAGAACATAGAAAAATGCTTTGATTGCACAACGCAAAAAGTCAAAGAGGCGTTTCCTAACTTCTGCCAGCTGTAGCACCTCCTCGCTCCTCTTCCCATACCTGACCCTGCTTTAATACAGCTGGCACAGTTTTCAGCTCACTGACAATCAAGCAGGGATAGGGATGGTAGGGAGAATGAGGAAATGCTAAAGCCTTCAGCACTTAAGAAACTTGGAAACTCCTCTTTGACTCTTTACAGTGATCAAAGCATTTTTTCTACATCCTGGAAGCACAGACATATATGTAAAAGGTACCACATGTATTCTTGACATAACAGCACCTAACAGTGTCAACAGTTTGAACCCTGAATTGCAGCTGACTCATGTCTGCCAATACTTTGCTTCTGAGGACAACCCCTCTTCATATCCTCTGTTAGGGTAAATGGACATCATAGAGGAAAAGGTCCCCCATTCAGGACCCTATTATTCAGAATGGAGAGCTGCCCATTTTTGCGGACTCAAGCTGTCCTTATCTTACATCGATGGCCATTCATCTTAATGGCCTCTATGTGATACTACATTTCTCTGGCAGCAAAAAGGCCCCGGTGACTGTGTTTTTTTTTCTGCAAAAGCAGCTGTATGCCAAGACTCATTTTTAAAGGAATTGTTTTTGATGGGACAATTCTTTCAGATAAAAAAAAAGCCTACTTACATTTCTACCATTATAACCTTTCATGATGCTGATTCCCCAAATTCTCCTCAACTAGTGTATAAAGTGTACAGCGGCCTCCCAACAGAACATTAATGGTCTATGTTGAGGACAGTGACCATTGTGCATTTTGGATTTGTGGGATAAATTGCCTTCCCTCCCCGGGCATTATATGTATGGCAATCTATTACACATAAGGGCTACAATCTCATTCTGAACAGTTTTCTACTAAGAAAATAGGTTACATATTTAGGATAGTTGGTTCTTTACCCAATAGTTTGGATTTATGTCAGTTACCAACCTGCAACACCTGTACTATCAATTGTTTAGCAAAAAAAAAAAGATGGTCTGTAAAATATTCTATGTTGCCAACGTCGTATATCGCAGATACAGAAATCTCATAAAGAAACAACCTATCAAATTATTAAACCAGAAATCAGTAATGGTCTCTCCTGCTATTAACCTTTCTATTAACACCACAGAGAGGGATACAGTATTTTTAGTATGTCCTTTAAAAAAATGTTACAATTAGTGGTTATAAAACCATACATTGACGATGAGTAATTATATCCCCTGTTGTAGAATATATTTTTAAACAGTCCAAATTATAGCTTCCAAAAAGCCTCATAGAGGGAGAGTCTTTATGTCTAATATACAGCAGCTGCAGCCGAGCGCCTTGCAGTAGCTACTTGTTTCTTCCTCTGACTAAGACCTTATGTGTGATTGCAATTTGGATATAGCCACATTATACCACTTAATCCCTGCGCTGATTGGGGCTTGAATGATGAGCTTATCTACAGATGGGTGACCCCAAGTGGTCATCATTACCTGTGTCAAGAAACAGTCTATGTTCTCAAAGACAGGTGGAGCAGACTTACTGGAGTAAGGGCACAGTTACACAGCCCACAACCCCTTCTGTAGTGAGATGGACGCCATTAATATGTTGCCAAAAAACAGTTAAAAACTGTTCCCTTTAACTCCCTGATGTCAAAAAGGTAAGAGGAAAGGAAGAAGGAAAAGACTGATGTCAACGACATTGTAAAGTAAAATTGGGGGTGAGAGATCACTGAAGTTACAAATACTAACCTCTTTTGAAGCTGTTTCTTAAAAAAAAAAAAATGTTAAGGTTTGGTTGCTTTCCGCCATTTTTAAACAAGCAAAAAATAAAATAAAATAAAAGCTGTATAAAGCCGGCTGGGGGTAACATAACAAACAATCATTGTTTACCTCCCCCTGTGCCTGCGATGCGCCATATGACCCTCGCCAGAAGGCATTTTTTTCTGATGATGTCATGAAAATGCCCATCCCCAATGATGGATTGCCTGCTCAGCCAATCAGTTACTGCAGCAACGTCCCTACCCAGTCACTGACTGGCTAAGCGGGCAGTCCATCAAATGGTTTGTGATGTTGACAGTGCAGGAGATCCCCTAGCCCAGCAATCCAGCACTGGAGAAGCACTGAAGACAGCCAGAGGTGTATGAGAGCTGTCCCATTTGGGTCTGCTTTTGATTCAAGCAAAATTTAGCATGGTGTATTTTAACATGGTGGCCCTATTAAGCACAGGGAGTGCAATACCGGCTGTTGACACCATAGACGTATTTATTTTATTTTCGATAGTATTGGTCAATGCCATGTCATGCTTTCTTTGTTTATGATTTAAAGCACCACCTATCCGTAAACTTAGATCTGACTGTTGTGGATATGCTGACTATTCTGCGGAATAAAGGCGTTGCAGAGTAGTGCCGACTGTGCGTTTCCTTTTTCTGCATCTAGGATTTGAACATGCCCTGTCCTGTGATCAGAGCAGGAGATAAACAATACGTAACGTATCTTAGTCTTCTCTCCATATGGCATAAACCTGGGTGCTGTGTCATCAGATTTCTATTAGTTAGCAGCATAGGCAGGAAAATGAAGCTACGGGAAAATAAATGAAGGTATCTTGTATAATCGCCGCTTCTGCCACATATTAACCCCTTCCTGCCCTCTAGCATTCTAATACACTACAACATATGGTCGTAACACGAGCCACTATAACAGTATGTTAATGGCACAGACACAAGAGTTGTGTTCAATCCATCACTTGCCAGTGCCAGATGTGTTATGCAGGTAACACCCTGCACTAATGAATGGGATCAACAATATCTGTAATTACAGCCATTTATGTATCTTTAATGGCTCAGGAAATGCTGGCCATAGGATCTAAGTGGTCTCACAAAAATCAAGCCCTTATGTCATTCATTTAAAGAAAAAGAGGTGGCTGTGACTGCTGTATACATCTTCTCTTTTGCAGCTAGAGCAATGAGCAGTTTGCAATGTCATTGCCTCCTCTAGGCCAAAGGATCAAATGATTGATCACTAGGTGCCTCTTGGCATGGCAGAAGTGCAGGGTTTAGGGTCCTTTTAGAAGTGCAGATTTCTTGTCCATGGGGGGCCTCAAATGAGCCCCAATCAACAAGATAGTCTGGCATTTGCCTGGTCTTCAGCTGATCGCTGCCCTGCTCTGTGGTGAGTCTGTCCATATGATGGCCAACATGGAGGAGCATGTGACCATGCTACACCCCCAGTGTCCACCACTAAGCCTGTATTTGCCTATGGAGGACACTGGGGGCAGGGCATGGTCACATGCTCCCCCATGTCAGCCATCTTATGGACAGACTCACCACAGAGCAGGACAGAACAACCTGGAGGAAGGGAGTCTGATTTTAGCTCTATAAGGTACACAGAGAGCTGCTGTAAGTAAATGCTGCGAGTAAAATTACTAATACTGTACACTGAACTATTTTACTATAAAGTGGCCAACCCCTTTACGTTCTGTGACTGGGATTCCTATGGATCCCCATGTTAATCTGGAAAACTGCAATATACATTATGGAAAGATATTGGGGTAATTTACTTTGAAAAGTTGTGCAAAGAATTATGAACTTTAGCTGTTCTTTTCCAGTTGCAGAATATATATATATATATATATATATATATATATATATATATATATATATATATATATACAGCCATAGCCAACCCACCTTATTTTACTGCGAATGTAAAAATTGCATCTGGTCATTTTAGCCTTAGCTTTTTTATTTGTTTTTTTTTATGTGCTAATGGATGTATGCTACAGTCCCCTCTCTTGCAGCTTTGAAGAGCTAAAAACAATAGGAAGAACATGGTGGTGGAGGCGTCTGGGCAACTGACCCTTTTGTTTACCTATAAGAGGTAGAAAGTATGAAAATTATAGTTTTGGCTATGCTCTTTTTTTGACCACAAGTATTGCTACCCCATCTGTGCAGAATTGTTGCTATGACAGTAGCTTCTTTGGCTTCCATACAGTTTGATGATATCATCTTACAGCCAAATCTGCTATTTTATATTTTAGAAAAAAAAACTTCAATCAACACAATGTGTTCTCCTGTCAATTTTTAGCTAGAAATTAAATCTGGATACTGACATTTTAGTATAGCGAGATGTAATTCAGAGCCTCTTAGTTCATAGTCGAAGTTGACATGTTCTTTTTTTTTTTTTTTTTTTTATATATATATATTGTAACTTGCGTCTCATTTGGCTTCCATAGACTGCATGGTATAATTTCAGAGTTAACTGTGGTCATCTGCAAACCTGTTGGTGGGCAGAATGGATTGGGTCAAATATGGGACATCCAGAAAATTAAAGATTGCAGAACACAGAAAACAAACAGATTGCATACTCATGGGCATATGTCTGACGTATGTCTGGTACTTGGCCGCTCAGTTTAAAGAGACTATGTGGTAAAAGAGAATGATAAATAACATAGAGAAGCTGGAACATAGATTTGTAATGCACAATAAATTAAAGAGAAAAAGGATATATAGCTCCTTTGCTTTTGAATTGATGCCACTCCAGACCTCACTCAAAGTTCAATGTGGCTTACAAGGGCCTAAAGATTGAGGACCATCTTGTGTCATCTATTATAGTCATATGTTATAGAGTAGCTGTTTGGTCCCGTCAAGCTCTAGGGTCCAGAAACAACTGCTACAAATGGACTGCTAGGCTATGTTCACACAATGTCGAAATGGTATCCATCACAAAAAAAACGCCATCATTTCAACTTTGTGAACATAGTCATTATGAACTTGCACAAACTTGAAAAAAATAAAAAAAGAAGTGGTCTGGCTACTGTTAAGGCCGTGTCATAGAAAGGCCGCTGTCTAAGATGTTCAACCCGGCCGGCACCACAGTACCACAGTTAGGGCCCTATTCCACCGGACGATTATCGTTCATATTATCGTTAAATCGTTCGAATCTAAACGATATTCGTTCGGTTGAAATGCAGTTAACGATTAACGACCGAACGAGAAATCTTTGATCACTTTATAAGACCTGGACCTATTTTTATCGTTGCTCGCTCGCAAAACGTTCGCAAATCGTTCGCATTGAATAAGACATTGTTCGGTCGTTCGCAATAGATACGAACGCAATAGCGAATAAATAGCGAAGAAAAACTATCGCAATTATGATCATAAGTAACGATTATCGTTCCATGGAAATGAGTGAAAGTTTTCAGGTCTTTCGCAATAGCGGTCGTTTGAGATCGTTAATCGTTAACGATTATGCAAACGATAATCGTCCGGTGGAATAGGGCCCTTAGAATCACTCCTTTTTAATTGGAATGGGGGCAATTTGGGTGTGCCCGCACTCCAATTAGCCATAGCAGACAATGTAAAGTGCAGCCGGAGCCGTACTTTACATTGTCTGCACAGTCTATTTCATGGGACTGCTGAATGAATGTCAGTTTTCTGTGTGGCCGCATGGAATCCCAGTTGGAGTGTATACAGTGTGTATACACTCCAACCAGCATTCCATAGTAGTTAATGCCATCGGTCGTTGTTTAATCAAAAAATATTGTGTGTGAATGAAGCCTAAAAGGGTATTCCAATCTTATAAATATGACTTTCTGCTCCGTTTACAGCCATCAGTGGTAATTGGGAAGCCAAAAACTCCTGATGTGCGAGAGTTACGCAATATATATAACTCTCATTTACTTTATTGGGAGTTGAGCAAAAGCATTGCCATTTGAGCTACTGGAGTTACATAAACACTGTAACTTGTGGGGGTGTTCCTTAAAATGGTTCAGCAGGAGCTAGAAAGCTATCTTTATGGAATAGAAATACCCCTATAATTTCTAAACTGACATGGTGTGTTTGTGTTCATAGAGACAGGTAAAGAGGGATGCACACATTCATAGTCAAAATACAAAGTGGTCATATACTGGAGATTCTTTGCCGGAACACTATGGAACCTTACAATCAATCCTGTGAGCATAACAGAGGGAGGAGGCACAGACTGGGCCATGATGGGAGAAGGAAGCCAGGTAGCTAAGCCTGTCAAAAGGAACAGTACATGGATGGGGGTGGAAAACCAGCATTACAGAAGCCTGGGTCCCCATTCATCCCCAATTCTTGGTCCCTGTCTTGACACACAGAAGCTGCCAAACAGAACCCCAGTGGTCAACCCCCATCCTCGGAATCTCTTAATTACATCCTATCCTGTGCATATTGTGGATAGGGCATAACTACTCCAGATGGTAGATTTAACCACAAACCCATAGAAAGTTGATTAAAATAAACCAAAACCTAAACTTGACCTCACATTTTCATTGGTCTATGACCTTCAGGTCGACTATTCGCATTTCACTTGCAGGCATGAATTCATAGCATATAATGTGGGAAGCCAAGGCGAACATGATTCAGTTCAGCAGAGATCTTCCGGCTTTATCCCAAATAAAGTATTGCAATGCGAGCAATCTACAAAAACCCAGAGCCTGAAGGTTTTTTGCATGCTGCTCCTTGTTAATCTCACACACCTTATCCCTGCAGCACAAACATTACAACAAGTCACTGAATCATCTTCTGAAGCCTATTTATAGAGAAGTGTCTACACTTATGGAGAAGATCATATTCTTATTCACATATTCATATCTATCTACGCTAGAGCTAAATGAGGGGCCACATTGTTGGTGCATTATGGTAACACTTAAAGTTACAGGGGTAGTAAAAGGATTTGCTTTCCCTTTACATCTCAAAAACTGCTGCATTTGTCCTTGGACTGTTTCTGATGTTGCAGATGAGTGCCCATTCAGGTTAATGGATTTGAGCTCCAATACCTGATATGGCCCTGAATGTGCTTTTCTGGGGAAAAATTTTTTGACTTCATCACCTTTAAAGCAGCAGAAGCTTTAGCTTTGGTCCTGTTTAAAAGCAAAGATAACACAATGCTTCAATGGTCGTGCCAATGGCAAACTGACAGGTAGCTCATCAATGATAAACATAAACATAAAGAATAGTGCTGAAAGGCTAATAAAATTGCATATTTTTTTGGTTCGTTAATTTGGACACAAGCTGAATTTGTAAGTAGGTTTAGACAGGGGCGTAACTACCACCATAGCAGCTGCTACGGGGCCTGCCGGATCAGGGGGCCCGCACTTGGAATGCACTGGGCCCCCTAAACTGTCATTTGCAGCACCCAGTGGCTGAGCCTTTCTGTCCCTTTAACTGAAAGCACTCCTGAGGAGCGTTTGAAGTTTACAGTTATGCCTACACGTGATGGCTTAGGGTCAGGTGGGGGGGGGCAATCAAAAGTTTGCTATGGGGCCCAGCCATTTCTAGTTATGGCCCTTGGTTTAGAGACATATGAATGGGATGGGAGCAGGGGGACTGGGGTGTATGCTGGTGACGGGATGGGGACTGGGGGAACATATTTTTATTTAAACTATAAACATCACAAAATTTTAGTTTTGTTTTTTTTCTTATCAAAGTGACACACCACCGGATTTATGCTGGTATTTTTGCCGAATTTTGACACACCCAGCGGAAAAGGTTGTCCATCATTGTCTTAGATGCAGCAGTTAATATTAAGTGTGGCGTCCAAGCAGTTGTATGACAAGTGTCGTTTCTCTCATGCCTCTGACTGATACTCTTGCCATTGCAGGACGCCAACCTGTTGTCACAACATAAAAAGCAAAAATGGCAAACAAAATTCACAGATGAAACAATCGGTCTGGTGTTTGAATGATACTAATGGCAACAAGGTTAAATATTGATCCAGATGGAAACCTGTCTGTCCGTGTAGGATAAATACATTACATTCTATTAATATAGCTTAGCAGACAAACTTTAGTACATTGTTCAGTAAGGAAAGAGTTAAAACATATTCCAAACCAGCACATTTAAAAGGCTAAAGCAAATCAATCAATGTGGCTTCATGGCAAATGAAATCTTCGCACCCAAATGCAGTACGGCTTTCAATGTCGTGTTATCTGCCAGACAATCTGGAAGAATGGAAGTGTGCTGGAGAGCTAATCTAGAGTTAATCTATGTCATTGACTGACAGCCATGTTGCGGCAGGCCCTTGTGGCTGTCATGCATTAAATGCCCCGCTAATCAAACAAGGTGTGGTGCCCAGACCTTTAATTGAATCAGTCAGTTCAGCAGGGTAGAAGCTTTCGGCTACATTAGCTTATGCAGGTTGCCATCTGTAGTTATGACCAGTGAAGCAACAAAGGAGGGAAATTCTTTTTATGGTACAAGCCCACTGACGCTGAGCATAACAAATCCTACACAACGCTAGCTCACAAACACGCTGACATCTATTAGTCTATATTTAATCTCATCATACACATGTTCCGGTGATGTGACGACAATAATAGTTTTGTACCTGGCACATGTAATTCTCTTTACCAACAGTGGCAGGTCCTCTATCCAGAAACATTATGGTGCCCAAACACGTCCCCTAGTTAATCTTTACTTAGCATAGCGGGTCAATAAATAAGCAGATTTTATTCTGAGTGAAGCAGAAGCTACCATAATAAGGTTGGGTAGCTGACAACCGTGGCACATGTATTTGCAGTGTCTCAGAACAGAGTATTTATTTGCCACTTTGTCTCTGCACCTTTATTATAGCCAGTTCTGTTCTGGAAAGCTATGGTCCACTGCAAACTAGGTGTATTGTGTCACCTCTCTCAGTATTCAGGTCTGCTATTCCATTCATTTCTTGTATGCATATTCAGTTATCAGTGCCTAAGAGTATTATGTCGCCCCCCAGTGTTCAAGTATGGTACTTCTCATGTATATTCAGTTCTATATGTCCTAATGGTGTGATGATGCAATGGCTGGATGTCACGTGACTGCCCCTGCTTCCATGGTAACCCCAATGGCCATGAGCTTTGGCTGAGGATACCATGTGACTTCCTCTCTACCTCAGTCTTGTCTTCCACCTTCAGGGGGACAGGTTGTGTGTGTGGCCTCTCTCCTCTGTCAGGAGAAAGGTACGTGTGCTCTGCTGCTCCAGTTCCACAAGAAGTGTTCCTGGCTGTGTTCTATTCTCAAGTCCTTAAGATTCTCATCCTAACCACAAGATCTGGGTGCCGTTCTTCAGTCATTCCTCTCATCATCTTCTCTAATCATCAACAGCAAGTATTCACCTCAGTTTCATTCCGCCCAGCATCTTATCCTCAGTATCACTACTACTACTTCCATCATTCAGCATGCTATCAGCACAGCCTATTGCAGCATCAGCTATTACTCTGCCTTATCCGAGTCTGCCTTGTTCCTGGTTGCATCCGGAGAGACTGTTGCTTCTAGTTATCACCGTTATAATAAATAATAATGTTTTCTGCAGCATGTTTTACATCACACATGCTATATGTGTGACTGTCACCTTATTGCAGTGGCGTAGCTACCATGAAGGCAGGGAAGGCGACTGCTATGGGGCCCCTGCAGGAAGGGGGCCCGAGGAAGCCTGCCCTGCCTTTATGCTAGGTACCGACCACTGTACCCCCAGGGGTCCAGAGAGGAAGAGGGACCCCCACTGCACTGTTCAGCCCCCTCACTGTAGTGCCGGGTGAGCGGGCTGAACAGAGGAGCAGGACCTGCCAGACGGCACAGGAGAGGGATAAAGGACCTTTGGGTCTCATGACCCAAAGGTCCTCAATACCTATGTGAAGATCACTACAGGAAGAGGAGGGGAAGCCTGGGAGCTGTAAGTGCTGTGTATGTGTGTCAGTGAGTGTGTATATATGTATCTGTGGGTATATGTATATGTCAGTGTGTGTATATATGTATCTGTGTATATATTTATATGTCAGTATGTGTATGTATCTGTGGCTATATGTGTGTGTGTGTGTGTGTGTGTATGTATGTCAGCAATGTCTGTAGCACTGGTGTATATGTGTGTGTTTGTGTATGTCAGTAGTGTCAAGTGATTGACAGGTTTGCTCCCAAAGATGTTCTGCAGCAGCTTCTATTAATGCTGGGCTCTAATAAAAGAACCCACCATTAATATCTGCTGCATTTTCTTTTATTTCTGGTTGAGTATTTCTTATTACACTGAGATGATTTCCCTGTATACAGTCTACTCATGGTGTATACATCAGCACTAGTGTAATCACATTACAGCGTATATATGTGTGTATGTCAGTGGCGTATCTGTATATATGTTAATGGTGCCTCTGTGTGTGTATACTGTATGTGCGTTGTCTGTGTTTGGCAAGGGGGGGGGGTAGGGGAGTGTACAGGATTCATGGGGCCCCGTACATTTTTTTTGCTATGGGGCCCCATGAATCTTAGCTACGCCCCTGCCTTATTGTATGTTGTAAAGAGGTATTCTGGAAAAACAAAACAGGTTTTTTTAACTTTGCCTTTGTGGTATGCCCCCGGATGATGTTGTAGTGGTGGAACAGCCGGCCACTTGCTAGATGGAAGTGTGACGCCACTCCTTGGGTTGGATACAGGACCTTAAAGGGGTACTCTGGGCAAAATATGTTTTTAAATATGTTATAACATAAAGAAAGTTATACAAATCTCTAATATACATTAAAGGGGTTATCCAGCGCTACAAAAACATGGCCACTTTCCCCCTACTGTTGTCTCCAATTTGGGTGGGGTTTTTAAACTCAGTTCCATTAAAGTAAATGGAGCTTAATTGCAAACCACACCTGAACTGGAGACAACAGTAGGGGGAAAAGTGGCCATGTTTTTGTTGCGCTGGATAACCCCTTTAATTATAGGAAATGCACATATTCTGCTATTTCCCTCACTTTAGTAGGTCAGGCAGGCTCACTTCCCCCCAAAAAATGTGACGTCATGGGGGGGCGCATGTAGAAGTATAGAAAGGGAATAGACGTCTATTCTCCATCCCTCCCTCCCCCCCTGGGCTGGTAGTGTCCCCCTCCCTCTGCCCCACCCCCCTGCCCGATCCTATTATACTTGCTGCAGTGGCTCACCCCAACTAGCTGCCCCCTCTGAGCCCATCTCTTCCCTGGCCGGTCCCCTGCAGGAGCACTCACCCGCCGCCCCGTTCCGGCAGGGTGAGAGCTCCTGCACCTACCCCCAACTTGCCGCCCCTCATCTGAGCACTGTGCCCGGTCCCTTGCACGAGCACTCACTCGCCGCCCTTCGGGCAGTGGAGTAACCTTCCCAAATAGTGGTAGGACCCGCCACCCACAGAAAGGAGAAATGTCCCAAGGTTGCAGTGTATATGTTGTGCAGGTGGCGGTGAATAATCACAGACTTAGTTTCCTACTTGTAAATGTGCAGCAGGTAATACAACGAATCTTGAGATACACTTGATACAGTTCCGATAAATACACGAATATAAAACCACCAGATATGTGTGATAAGTGCAGAGTAGGATGCAGTAGAGTTGGTAGAGTTGTACTGAGGGAGCGTAGTAGTGAGGAGGGTGCCGTGAGAGTCTCAACCCAAGTAGTAATGTGCTCTGCCGGGAGGTTGGAGTACATAGAAGAATACTTGTAGAAGCTGTGCCTGTGTTTTGACCTTTCCTATAGTCTTCACTCCACCTTATGCCCACTAGCTTTGGCGGAACCGTACCAATGGGTGACACAGGCCCCAGACCTAGTTACCTTGGATGAGCGGAATGGTCAGAGTTTTCCGAGTACACCCGTGCTGCGAGATGGAGTTCATAGACTTTTAGTAACTGTGCTCCACCCAGATCAGTTCCTAGCTCTTTGGCTCTTTTAAGGATACTGTCCTGCACTGTAGTTACCCCTAGTCCTTTGCTTGGGTTGAGGTGATCTGTTGGCTAGTCCTCTCTTGAAGGGTTTAACAGGGCATCACACAACATGTTTGATGCTTCGAGAAAGAGGTTGGTAAGGGGGCTCTGTCTTGCGTCCTACCCATGCGGGGTACTTACTAAGACTGCGAATGTTGATGGGACCTGGCAGAGGGCCAGAGCCCAGGTAGAACCACTGTGGAGAGCTATCTGAGCTGCATCCTTTCTCCACCGAAGCTTAGCTAAGACGACTCCTTCACCCAAGGGACTAACTTCCTAACCAGTGTGTAAGGTGCGCTGTGGTTGGGTGGAAAGAGTGCAACAAAAGAGGGGATAGGAGAGAGGTGATAGAACAGAAAAAAAGGAAAGATCATACTGGCTAACAGAATCTGGTACATAACCCTTTGAGACATTTAAGCCGTGCAGCTTTCATACTTTAGTTACATAGAACAGCGATATCTAGTGGTAATCTTTAGAAATACTGTAGCTGCAATAAGACCACACAAAAGTACAGACTTTTACGAAGGGTGTAAATAGGAGCAACACCCATACTGGGATACTACACCTTATTAAAGCGACTCTGTACCCACAATCTGGCCCCCCAAATTGCTTGTACCTTCAGATAGCTGCTTTTAATCCAAGATCTGTCCTGGGGTCTGTTTGGCAGGTGATGCAGTTATTGTCCTAAAAAACAACTTTTAAACTTGCAGCCCCGTGCCCAACGGGCATAGCCTAGATTGTATATGCATTAGGCTGGCACAACCTCTCTGTCGCTCCTCCCCGCCCTCCTCATCATTAGGAATGCTCCAGGCATACTGTCTCCTATTCCCCACCTGTGTCAGCACGGCACATGGGCCGGATCATTAAGACACCTGTGCAATGTTCAGGCAGGATAAAATGTTCCAGTGGCATTCCTTATGATGAAGAGGGTGGGCACGGGGCTGCAAGTTTAAAAGTAATTTTTTTAGGACAATAACTGCACACCTGCCAAACAGACCCCAGGACAGATCTTGGATTAAAAGCAGCTATCCGAAGGTAAAAGTGGTTTGGGGGGTCAGATTGTGGGTACAGAGTCGCTTTAAAGTAATATAATTTTTTTTTTAATATAACTCTCTACTGCCACTAATATCTGCAGGGTTTCTCATGCCCTGATCCTTGCTCAGCCCCTGTGCTGAAGTGCTGCGGACATGGCACTAGTGATAGATAGCCTCCCCCTGTGTATTCTAAAGCATTATAACTGGGCATTAGAATATACAATGCGAGAGGGGGGGCTGTTTTACTAAAGGCCTTATTACACTGAGCGAGAATCTGCTCAATGAGGCCGATTTTAGCAGATTATCGCTCTATGTAATAAAGACAACAATCAGCCGCTGGAAAGATCATCGGCTGATCATTGTCTTTCAACATGCTGAAAAATTAAGGACCGCTGACTGCGCATTGCTGCGTGTAATAGCACCCCAGCTGCCGTCTGCTACACCAGCCTCCACACCTGCCACTGCCCATCACTGGGAACACCACTGCCAGCATGCTGGGACTCGGGGGGCAACGTGCCAGACCACCACCCACTGGTAATGATGACGTTATATGTAAGGTTTGCATTGTGCTCACTCACTCTCTCTACATATATATATATATATATATATATATTTTATGTGTGTGCCTTTTATATACTGTGTGTGCACTGTGATATATATACTATATATGTGTGTTTTATATTTATTGTATGTGCACTGTGCTCAGTATGCCACAATATATGATAAGGGGTTAACATACAGGATGTAACAAAATGAAGAAAACAACAGAAAAGTAATAGACTGGTACATAGGAAGAGACAACCTTCCCCAAGGAGACACACAACTTCCTCAGACCTATGGCAAGAGGTTGTTTCATATCCAGAGAGCACCCTGCTCTGTACTGATAAGGGACAAGAACCCCCTGACAGCTGTAACAGATTGGTGTGTTTCCTAATGGATGGAATCCCTAGTCATACTCCAAGGCATCGAGCATTGACTTACAGGGAAGTTACCTCCAATAGGTGACACTAGAGAGCCAGCTATTTTACTCCTTTTAGCACTCTAACACACAGTCTCCTTTATACTTTTTGGGAGATATAAAAAATACTATATGTGGACCCAGAGGTGTCCAAATCTATTCCATATCATGTCGCCATACTGATAACTTATACATACACGTATAGGCTATGTTCACACTACGTAAGTTTCCGGCCGTAGCGCGTTCCGTGAATAAGCAGGCAGAGACTTACGTAGTTTGCATATAATGGAAAGTATACGAAGTACGGCTGCACAGTTCACACTACGTACGAACTTACGCCCGGATCGTACGCGGTGGCGTAAAAAATTAACCAGACCATTGTTTGCGGACGAAAATGCCGTAACTTACGCCCATAGCGTTTCATGCGGTCCCGTACGTAGTGGTGATTTCTTCATTTTTGCAGCTTTTTGTGCCGATCCAAAAGGTTCTGTGGGGTGTCCGGGGCTAGGCGAAGATTTCCAAGTAAAAGACCGCTGTCAGATCGCTACGTAGGGCGCTCGGGAAGCGTAAGTAGACTTCGGGCAAAAGTTTGCGGTCCGTACGTAGCCGGTCGCAAGTAGCGGAAATCTCTGGCCGGAGTTTACCGCGTATATGTCCGCCCGCGAAAATATGTGGCCGGACATATACGCAGTGTGAACATAGCAATACTTTGTAACAAAACTTCAGCTGTGTAAGAAGAGCAATAATTCCATCCACTGAGAGCAATCAGATTTTGTATTTGGAAGACTCCAAATGGATTGATATGTACTGTATAGCTCTTTCATTTCTGTCTTGCACTGGACTGGAGATATAAGTGCCAGGATCTGACTGGACACTATAGGCATTTGCTCATGTTTTGTTTTGCTTTACATTTGTTTTATAAATATGCTGCAAAGATGATCAGTAAGTTACATACTGTTTACTTCTATAGAAGGGAATGTATCACTTATTATGGAGGCAGCCATCTTATCTGAGCTCAGCCAACCCTATGGACATAAACAGCAATGGACTGGACCTTTTCCATTTACATAAATAGAAAACATTACTAAGCATATACTGTGACTTTTGGGGATATCATTCCACAGGGGGAGGCTGGGCTGTGAACTTCTTTCGAAATCTCTATCTAGTGGCATCACCTTTCACTGTAAGGCTATGTTTACATAGGGTTTAACTGCATAGCAACGGATGCTGTTAAAGTGTCGGCCGCCGGGCTGCAAATCAATTAACCAGTCGCTTCAATGCAAAGTGCAGCGGCTGCACCTAACATTGTGTTAAAGGGCAGGGGCGTAACTATGACTGGGCCCCATAGAAAACTTTTGATTGGGCCTCCTCCCCTTCCTGACTGACCTTTAGCAACAGCTATGGCTGCAAAAGTGGTAGTTACGCCTCTGTTAAAGGGATTATCCAGTGCTACAAAAAGATGGCCACATACTTTCAGAGACAACATGACTCTTGTCTCTGAGCAGCAAAACCCCGTCCAAGCTGGAGACAAGAGTGGTGGTGTCTCTGGAAGAAAGTGGCCATGTTTTTGTAGCGCTGGATAACCCCTTGAACAGGTATTATTTCCGGACGCTGTTGGGTGGACAGCTTCCAGAAATAATAGGCATGTACATTATTCTAAAGATTGGGCGTTAAAATAGCAATGTGTGAACACAGCAGACGGCATTGTATCAACTTCAATGCAATGCTGCCCCTGCAGTAAAGAATGGACGCTGATTCCATTGCAATCAGCGTCCATTCTTTACTCAAAAATAACGTACTGTGAACATAGCCTAATGCTGTACAATTCACTTTGCATCCTCTATTACTTTTTTATTAATCTAATCTATAGTAAAAAACAAAAAACAAAAAAACCTCTAAACTCTATAGAAAAAAAGAACTCTAAATAGTCTTAAAAATATATTTAACATAAAATCTTGATTTAAACAAAGTCATTTTTTTTAAAGGCACACTCTTTTTTTTTTATATCAGACTGGAAAATGTGCATTACATATGTATTGTATTTACATGTTGGAGGTGTTATATGCCGATTTATTTTAATGCATTTTTGTGAGATTTTGAAAGCAGATGAGGATTAGGACAAAGCTCACTCATTAGCAGATCCCTGGGGAGGGGAGAGTGCCATGTCCCTGCTTCTTCAGTTTTTCTTATGTCATTTATGAGGCTCTAGGGATAGTATTTTTGGTTAGACAGTGAGTGGGGAATAGTGGTAAAGGGTCAGAAGGACAAATAAGTCTTCAGGCTATGCTTGTTTTAATAGTTAAAGGTTGGCACTTAAACAATAATTTACTCTAATAGAATTGATATTTTAGGATCTCTAAAAGATAGGTACAAAATGACATGTTCTAATGTTTACTATACAAAGGGAGCATTAGAGTAAATCAGGGCAATGCTTATTGTGCCTGGAATTCCTAAAAGAAATACTTAGGTCCACTAGCTATTAACATTTGTATAATATCCAGCCATCTGCAACACCTCGCTCTGACCCAGTATAAGGCCCCATTCACACTACGGAATCGGTGCAGAGATTCCATGAAGAACCTCTCCGCACGGAACTGCTATTTTTATCATGAAGACTTCTCCAGTCATGAAGTAACCATGGGATCTGCCAGACAAACATTTTAGGCTCCAGCTCCATCAACATCCTCTTTTCTATACAAACTCTTCATCTATAAAGCCCCCTGTATAATAGATAGAACCTTCTCTGTGCAGTCGCCAGATACTATCAGGCCCCCTTTGTGGCTCTGT
Source organism: Dendropsophus ebraccatus (assembly GCF_027789765.1). Lineage (NCBI taxonomy): Eukaryota > Metazoa > Chordata > Amphibia > Anura > Hylidae > Dendropsophus > Dendropsophus ebraccatus. The sequence goes on from NC_091466.1 coordinate 42,817,608, forward strand.
ATGGTTCTCTTTTGTGCAGCACCCATATAGTATAGGCTCCCTCAGTGCCCCTCTACAGTATAGTCCCAGTCTGTGCAACCCCTATATGGTGAAGGCCTCCTTGGTTCCTTATATGCTCTTGTATAGTATAGGCCCCCTCTGTATTATAGCTCCCACTAGAAAATGTACCCGGTGCTGCCCGGGTATAAAGTGTCAATGTGTTAATTAGATTTGTTCCAAGATCGCCCAGGAGGCAAATCTATGGCCTTGTTGTTTTGTTTTTTTTGCTTAAAGGGAAATCGCCAGGTGCCCTATATATCCCTTTATACGCTATATACCCTGACAGTTCTGCACTGTTTATGTAAATTGTAGGTTACTTTAAACATCCAACTTTAAACTTTAAACATCCAAAATACCTAATAGCCAAAATGAGATGTCATCATGTGATCAGACTGTATACAGAGCCCGATTATATACAACATTGGCAGTGTCTTACTGAGCCTGGTTTATTACAACATTGGCAGTGTTATATACCGCCTGGTTATATACAACATTGGCAGTGTTATACAGAGCCTGGTCACGTACAACATTGGCAGTGTTATATACAGCTTGGTTATATACAACATTGGCAGTGTTATATACAGCCTGGTTATATACAACATTGGCAGTGTTACTGCCAGGTACATAGACATAAAGATTTTTACCTGATACAACTCTGGAGCAGCAACATACAATTGTCCATGCGGAAATCATGCAGAATCCAGATTTATGCCGCCACCTGCAGTGATTAGTCTTGGGCCTTGTTACTTGCCATTGTAAATGATGCTTTACAGGAAACTGCAATTGTCTAAAGGTATTGTTTGATCTGAATTAATAAGTGGAATTAGTGTATACCTGTAGTGTATAGTTAGGGGGGGCTGTATACCTGCAGTGTATAATTGGTGGATGTCCTGTATACCTCTAGTATATAGTTGGTGAAGGTGCTGTATACCTGTAGTTTATAGTTTGAGGGTCGTGGATACCTGTTTACAGTTTGGGGGTCCTCGATACCTGTAGTATAGAGTTTGAGGTCCTGTATACCTGTAGTGTATAGTTTGGGGCCCTGTATACCTGTAGTGTATAGTTTGGGGGTCCTGTATATCTGAAGTGTATAGCTTGGGGGTCCTGTATACCTGTAGTGTATAGTTTGGGGGGTCATGTATACCTGTAGTATATAGTTGGTGAAGGTACTGTATACCTGTACTGTATAGTTTGGGGGTCCTGTATACCTGTAGTATATAGTTGGTGGAGGATCTGTATACCTGTAGTGTTTGGTTTTATGGTCCTTTATACCAGTAGTGTATAGTTTTATGGTCCTGTATACCTGTAGTGTATAGTTTGGGGGTCCTGTACACATGTAGTGTATAGTTTTGGGGGTCCTGTATACCTGTAGTGTTTAGTTTTATACTCCTGTATACCTGTAGTGTATAGTTTTATGGTCCTGTATACCTGTAGTGTATAGTTTGGGGGTCCTGTATACCTGTAGTATAGAGTTGGTGGAGGGGCTGTGTACCTGTAGGGTAGAGTTTTGGGGTCCTGTATACCTGAAGTGTATAGTTTTGGGCTCCTGTATACCTTTAGTATAGAGTTGGTGGAGGTCCTGTATACCTGTAGTGTTCAGTTTTGGGGGTCCTGTATACCTGTAGTATAGAGTTGGTGGAGCTGCTCTATACCTGTAGTATAGAGTTTTGGGGTTCCTGTATACCTGTAATGTATAGTTTTGGAGTCCTGTACACTTGTAGTGTATAGTTTTGGGGGTCCTGTATATCTGTAGTGTTTGGTTTTATGGTCCTTTATACCTGTAGTGTTTAGTTTTATGCTCCTGTATACCTGTAGTGTATAGTTTTATGGTCCTGTATACCTGTAGTGTATAGTTTGGGGCTCCTGTATACCTGTAGTATAGAGTTGGTGGAGGTGCTGTGTACCTGTAGGGTAGAGTATTAGGCTCCTGTTTACCTGTAGTATATAGTTGGTGGAGGTCATGTATACCTGTAGTGTATAGTTTTGGGCTCCTGTATACCTGTAGTGTCCTGTATACTCATACCTGCCAAGTGTCCCTCTTTTGGAGGGACAGTCCCTATTTTTGACCCATGTCCCTCTGTCCCTCTTTGCCCCTTACATGTCCCTCTTTTTGACCTAGGAATTAGTTTTGCATTAATAAACCTTCAATGTTGCTCTAGAAAGTGTCTGGTTTCTTACTGTATAATAGACCCAAACTTGCATATTATTCTATCATGTGGTGCAAGCTTTATCCTAAAAATTGATATATCCGCATGAATCATGTGACATTATGACCCCTGTCACACATGCAGACTCATTGAGTTCTATGGCCCCATACACACATCTGTAGGTGTTTCTGATCCATTTGGGGACATGATCCATACTGCAACAAAACGATGAAGCCATTGTGCGTCTGTGTCACCTATATAACAGTGGGTACCTGCAAATGCCGAATGAAACACATTTGTAATCCTGTCCGCAGTTTTGGGTCCGCAATTACAGACAGCTTTACTGATGTGTGAATGCGACCTAAGGATGCATCACACATACATGATCTGCTGCAGATTTGCAAATATCGATGTAACTAAATGCATCAATTTGCAGCAGATCCTGGATGTGTAAATGCATCCTTAAATTAAAAAGAAATGCCTGTAAAATTGTCTTAGCATGAACCACAACTGTCCCTCTTTGGCCGTCCAAAATATTGAGAGGTATTTATACCTGTACTGTATAGTTGGAGTAGTGGGTCTACCAGTTATTTCTGTGGATCTGTTGTGAGGAAGCTGGCCAAGCAACCACAGCTCCCTGTGAAAATGAAAGTAGTAATCTATTGGTTGCTAAGGCTTCCAACTGCCGTTTCTGCTGAAGACCTTCAATGCTAATTATATCACCTTTGTCTGCAGTGTGGAGATTTTCCCATTCATTTCTATGGGGCACCGCTCTTCCCCCTCACCTCCTGTCCATCTGGCAAGGACGGGACCTTCGCTCTAACCTGCCCATGCACCCAATGTATCTGTGTGCCAAATTTGGGGTCAAACGGTTCAGGTGTTTCGAAGTTTATAGGGGACAGACAGACAGACTGAATTTAATTTTTATGATATAGATATAGTAATAGGCCCCCTCTGTGCAGTCACCATATAGTATAGGGCCCCTCTGTGCCTCTATCTTTTATATGCCCCTCTAAGCAGCCCCTTTATAGTATAGGTCCACTGTTCAGCCCCTGTGTAGTTTAGCCCCCTCTGTGCAGCTTCTGTGTAGTATATGCCCCTCTGTGCAGTATAGCCCTCCTTTGTAATATAGCCCCCCTTTGTGCAGCCTCCTTAATATAGGCCCCTCTGTGCAACTGAACTGGGAATATGGGAACACAGCTTAAGGATAGGCCCTCAGTGTCCGATAAGTAGGGTCTTTTTCTTAGCACCTCCACTATTAGCAGATTTAAGGGGCTTTGATGACTACTGAAACATCTGTATAGATTTTGTTTTAGTTCTGCCTGTATTCATTGGAATGTAACAGTACTACAGAGAGCTGCATTACCAGCTACAGCCACTGCAAAATGTACAGAGCTGTGACTGGTAAACAACGATTAGGTGACAATGCTTGTCAGTATGTCACAGCCTCTTTAGTCAAACGATAATGGAAGTCCTAAGAGACAGACCCATACTAACCTTATAGAATATCCTAAGAACCCCAAATAAACCTTCAGTGTCCGATAAAAATAGTTCTGTTTTTAAGTGTTTGCATTCCCCAGAAAAGTCTCGAATTAGACTCTGGACTGTCTCATTCCAGCCAATCAGAACACTTGAAATGCGGAATGATAAACTCTGTCGATTCTTTAGATCCTGGATTGGCAAATCTTACTTTAGATTTGCAGGCATTCTGCATACAGTAGCTTTCCGTGTAAGGATTTTTACAGCTCTCATAACTCAATGATAACTCTGTATGCAGCAGGCTCCCCCTTGTGGCTGCTGGTAGCCTGAATTTTTTTTCCTGTATGAAATCATGCAAAGAATTCTTAACTGCGCTATAGAAAACCAAGCTTTGACTCCTATACAGATATAGTATGGAATTGATCAGTATGGAATTCTGGAGCAAGAAAAGGTTGATTTTTATTAGTTTCAACACACAAATTACTGATACTTAACCCCTTTTAAACCTTGAACCTCCTATTAAAATGATGTGACCATAACTTGAGCATAACTACCATGAAAGCGGGGATTATGGCTGCTATAAGGCCAAGCAAAGTTCAAAGTTTTGTTATGGGGCCCAATGTTACTTGTTACGTTCCAGATTTCTTATTTAAACCGTATCAGGGGAACATCACTGCCATATATCAGACATGGATGTATTTATCCGCTGGTTTCTTCTGATGTCGCATTATTCATTCACTACGCTTAATTTTCTTAATCTAGTTTCCATCTCTTCTTCCTATTTGTAGGGATTTGTTTTTTATCCCACTATATTTTATTTTTCCACAGTAAGAATTATTTGTTTACTCGTAGAACAGTTTCCACAGACTGACTCAGCGGCTGAATAGCTTTAATTTAGAGGTACTTGACGTTCCTGAAAGCAATGACAGATGAGGGAAGACCAGCACATTAATAGCCTATTGCTGGTATCACCGCTGTCTTAGGTCTGCAGGAAAATAAAACAAGAGACATAAATGTTATGGACATAGAAATGATTCCCATGTAGGCTGAGCTTACAGACAGCAGTGCATAAAATCCGAGGGACAGACGTGCATTCCACGGAAAGGCCGTAAATTACCAGCCATTAATGGAGAAGCCCAGCTGCAGCTGGGAACACTCTTGTGCGGCCATGTTTTTACAGGATCAATCTGCTGTTCTAAAGCCTGAGATAAATAATGCAGAGAAGCGCTCAAGTTCCATGAAATTTTCTTTTTAATTATGTTTGGGGGACTCTTATAGAGAAAAGTGACAAATCGTATCCACCTACTGAAATACAGTGCCTTTATTTTCTGCTATATTTTTACTGTGCAGTCAGGCATTCGGTTTACATATAATGTCAGGACTGAAAAGTTTTATAGCTAGTCACTACTGTTATTCTGACAATAGTTGTAACCAATATCGTTATTAGTGTTAAGTGTGGATGCTCTAGCATAGTGCTCCATCAAGCATCAGGGTACTTGGCACTACTAGATGCTTGACAGAACACCTTGTGGTGCTTGAGTCAAAGTGCAAGTGTCCTTCCTGCATGTTTTGCAGCTAAATTAGCCAATAAACATGTGGGAAAGGTCTGCCACATCCTGTTATGTTGTAGACATGTTGGCTGGCTGCATCAGGTGATCGGGGTATATATATACCCTGGTCACCTGATGCACTGCTCATTTAGCAGGCAGGGACAGATGCTGGAGGAGGGACAGCATTAGTGTGGGGAATACCTTTAAGGGGAACTATCAGCAGGTTAGACGAATCTAACTTGCCGATAGCCCCCTATAGCGCCTGGGACGCTGAGGAGGAATATATGTCTCTTACCTTCCTTCTCTGTGCCGGTCCCATGCTGTTAGTCGGGGTGAATTCCACTCTGGAGCACTGCTGCATCATTCGGCTCACCCACTCCTTTCATTATCATTAGAAGGGGTGGGCCGTATGACACAGCAGTGCTCATAACAGTGCTCTGGAGTTTACCCAAACTAACAGCGTGGGACCGGCGCCGAGGTAGTAGGTAAGACACAAACCTTCCTCTTCAGCATCCCCGGTGCTATAGGGGGCTCTCAGCAAGTTAGATTTATTTCCTTTTAAGTAGGTAGGCAGGCCAGTATTCCATAAAAACCTAAAAGTCCTTTCTAAAACTTCTGACATACACTTTACCAGTACCGTTATACCACTACACCACCTTCAATAACTGACAGCAAAACAATGGTGCAGCCTACCGCCTTTCCTAACTGATGACAGAACCATCAGCTTACCGCCCATCCTCCTCACACAGAGGAACGTTCAGCACAGCCAAGCATTCCTTTGTTGTATCTGGGGAGGGGAGGGACAGAGGGACGAACAATCGTTCTGCTGTTCCTGTTCCATTTCTGTGGTGTTTCTATCACTTTCTGAGGTTTTCAGTTGAACCAGACACTCTCCCCTCTGCCGAGCAGGGGGCACCTGGTTAAATGTCTCCAATTGACGTTAATGGGGTCCGTTACTTGAGTAACGGGCACTTGAGCATTTTAGTGTCTGGCTCAACACTAATCACTCCATAGGGGTAATATTACTTACTCCATAGGGGTAATATTACTTACTCCATAGGGGTAATATTACTTACCCCATGGGGGCAATATAGAAGAGGTGGAAGTTTTGACCTTGTTTCCTACATAGTGCTGCTGTCCACATTTATAAATAAATGTAAGCAGTATGAGCGGATGGGGACCTGCTCTGTTCTGATGCTGAAAGTGGAGCCTCAGACTGAAAAGTCACTACCCATCAGATGTATCTTGGTAATGTATGCTTTCAGACATTGACAACCCCAGTAGAAGAAGTAATTATGGCTTTTTAAGATGTCACCCATTTTTCATTAAGAAGCGATCGCCGCGTCTGGTGTTGGCCAGGGTCTGCGGCGTAATGGCGCTGATCCCGGCTCGGCATTCCTTTGCTTTTGGCTGCAGCAGCCAAAAGCAATAGAACACTGACCTCATTGATCTATGCCGTATATCCTATACGGCATAGATCTCTATGAGAGATCAGTGTGCATATACTAGCAGTCCCCCAGGGGGGCTTCTAGTATATGTATAAAAAAAAAAAAAAGTGTTATTATTAAGAAAAATCCCCTCCCCTAATAAAAGTTTGAATCACCCCCCTTTTCCCATGTTATAAATAAAAATAAATAAACATGTTTGGTATCGCCGCGTGCGTAATCGCCCAAATAATTAATTTATCACATTCCTGATCTCGCACGGTAAACGGTGTAAGCGCAAAAAAATCCCAAAGAGCAAAATTGCGAATTTTTGGTCGCATGGAATCCAGAAAAATTGTAATAAAAAGCGAGCAAAAAGTTGCATATGCGCAATCAAGGTATCGATAGAACTGATCATGGCACAAAAAATGACACCTTTCACAGCCCCATAGACCAAAGGATAAAAGCGCTATAAGCATGGGAATAGAGCGATTTTAAGGAACATATATTTGTTAACAATGGTTTGAATTTTTTACAAGCCATCAAATAAAATAAAAGTTATACAAGTTACATATCGTTTTAATCGTACCAACTTGAGGGACATATATAACATGTCAGTTTTTCCATAGGACACACGGCGTAAAAACGAATCCCCCCCAAAGAAAAAGAATTGCGTTGTTTTTTTTTCAATTTGACCGCGCATATAATTTTTTTAATAGTTTTGCAGCATGTTTTATGCAAAAATTCAGCCCGTCATTGCAAAGTACAATTAGTGACGCAAAAATAAGGGCTCATGTGGGTCTGTAGGTGTAAAAATGCAAGTGCTATGGTCTTTTAAGGAGGAAAAAACGAAAACGCAAAAACGAAAATTAGCCTGGTCCAGAAAGGGTTAAACAGCAATAGAAGAAGATAACTTGAAAAATTTTATAGCATGTTGCAGATCTCTACTTAAGGATTTTTGGGTCCATTACATATTATACATACTGGCCAACTTCTTTGAGAAGACTACCTCTATAAAACGATCTGATGAAGCATGCATGCGCGCGAAATGGCCATCATGTCTGTGTTGTATATGTGAAGTGGTTTAGCCGAAGGTTTCACTACATGTTGAAATAAAAAAGCATTGCAATATCTTGGTGAGTGCCCTCAGCTTTTTACTGAACTTGTTGTTTGCACAATATGCTTTTTTGTGAGGTGCACCTCCGTTCCGTCTGATTGCAGTCCCAGGTGTGTCTAAGGCTCTTCAGCGCACAATACTGCTATCTTATGGATAAAAGAGTAGTGCCAGTGATATTCTAAGACTTGTGGTTTTCACCTCTATAAAAGACTACTTTTCAATGCAATTTTGTGTGTTGTCTTAAGAGTTTAAATGTATTCATAAAACCTTAAAGGGGTAGCTCACCCCCCCAAAAAAAATTTCAAATCAACTGATGCAAGAAAGTGTCAGAGATTTGTAATTTACTTCTATTTAAAAAAAAAAAATCACAAGTTTTCCAGTATTTATCAGCTGCTGTATGTCCTGCAGAAAGTTGTATTCTTTCCGGTCTGTTGAGAAGGAGAGGTTTTCTATGGGCATTTCTTACTGCTCTGGACAGTTCCTGTCATAGACATAGGTGGCACCAGAGAGCACTTTGTCAGGCTGGTGAGAATACACCACATCCTGCAGGACATACAGCAGCTGATAAGTACTTAAGTTTAATAGTAAAGTAATAGAAGTAAAGTCAGTACTGCTTTATTTTATTATTTTGTTAGCTTTTAGACCTCAGTCTGCCCCTTATTTTAATTTACTGGACATTTTGAGAGCATTATTACCAGCAGTAGTGATTCCCAGTCTGTTTTGCCAGAAATAGATGTAATGAAGAATTGGCCTTTTTAACAACTAGATAGGGGAGGAAACTCTGTGACTCCTATTTAGGAAAAATCTGGACTATAGCTCTAGCTTTGCTGTTGGCAGAGGAGTATTTATCTTTGTTCCAGGGTGGGCTTTGCCTTTCTTTACCAATGTGGTATTCATTGACAGCAACTAATACATTTAGCAGAGAACGTATAGGACTACAAAGGGCTGTAGTATATTGTGCTTGGGTAAATTTAATTCATTTTACATGGGCAGTAATAACAAACAATGCCTGGTAGAACTGAATAGACATTTATTTTGGCAGCTGGGGACCTTGTGAGCTCTACTTTTGGAAACAGTGATACATTTGAGCCGCTTTATTTTCCCGATGAATCTAATCTGCTGCAAAATATTTTCTTAACGTTAAATAAGTAGTCTCTTTCTTTAAGCCCATGCACAGTGTAAGGACCTCATAAATGATACTATGTAAATACAATGTGTGTTTTTAAGGATTTATGTAAGTCTGATAGAAAAGGCTGAATGTGACATTGGTGACCCGAGCTTTAAGCTGTGTACTTGGTACTCAAACAACAGTACGAGCGTTCAGAGATGAGTCATCGTAGCTCCCTTCTGATAATTCCTGATTGAGTGAGGAACAGTTTATGTAGACAATTTATGAGGTTAATTTACCACAATTAATAGTCAAATACAATCTAAATTGATAACACACTGACAGTTCACGACTTTTGAGCGTATTGAGTAAACATCCACAGTGCAGAGAGAAAAAATGAATTTAAAGTGCACCTGTCAGGAAGCCGGTAATTGATCCAATTAATTGATCCAATTAATTAATTGGTAATTGATCCGCCCACATTACTTATCCAGCATGTTCCGTCTCCACTGATACATGAACTTCCAGTTGCCAAGTGGATTTTATCAGTGATCGCAGCAGCTTCCTGACAGGTACACTTTAATTATCTGTAGGTCAACCTTTAGCAGTTGTTCTCTCTACCAAACATTTCCTGTAGCTGCAAATACGATTTAGGCTAGGTTTACACTGCGTTTTTGCAATCAGTTTTTTGCAAAAAAAAAAGGGATGCATTTGTGTGCATCCGTTTTTATCCATTTTTCCATTGACTTCCATTGTAAAAAAAGAACAAATCAAAATGGATCCGTTTTTTTGACAGACACAAAAACGTAGCTGACACTACTTTTGTGTCTGTTAAAAAAAAATGGATCAGTTTTGATCTGTTTTTTTTTTTTTTTTTTTTTTTTTTTACAATGGAGGTCAATGGAAAAACAGATCAAAACGGATGCACACAAATGCATCTGTTTTTTTTTCATCTGTTTTTTGCAAAATTGGATTTTGGAGGGGAGTCTGATTTTAGCTGTATGAGGTTCACAGGGAGCTGTGGTCGGTAAGTGTAGAGAGAACACTTACTAATATTGTACACAGAACTATTTTTAAGTGGCCAACCACTTTAAATGAACTAACTAATGCTATATACTGTAACTGCTTCGAAGGCAAATATGACTATGAATAGGAACATGGATAAGCTTGATGGAAACATAATACTATGTAGAATACTAGACCATACATACAGTCATGGCCAAAAGTTTTGAGAATGACACAAATCTTATATTTTCACATGATCTGCTGCCCTCTGGTTTTTATGTGTGTTTGTCAGATGTTTTTATCATATACAGAAATATAATTGCAATCATATTATGAGTAACAAAAGGTTATATTGACAGAATGAGTTAATGCAGCAAGTCAATATTTGCAGGGTTGACCCTTCTTCTTCAGGACCTCTGCAATTCTCCCTGGCTGCTCTCAATCAACTTCTGGACCAAATCCTGACTGATAGCAGTCCATTCTTGCACAATCAATGCTTGCATTTTGTCAGAATTTGTTGGTTTTTGTTTGTCCACCCGTATCTTGATGATTGACCACAAGTTCTCAATGGGATTAAGATCTGGGAAGTTTCCAGGCCATGGACCCAAAATCTCTATGTTTTGTTCCCTGAGCCATTTAGTTATCACCTTTTGCTTTATGACAAGGTGCTCCATCATGCTGGAAAAGGCATTGTTGATCGCCAAACTGCTCTTGGACGGTTGGGAGACGTTGCTCTTGAAGGACATTCTGGTACCATTCTTTATTCATGGCTGTGTTTTTAGGTGTGAGAGAACCGATTCCCTTGGCTGAGAAGCAACCCCACACATGAATGGTTTCAGGATGCTTTACAGTTGGCATGAGACAGGACTGGTGGTAGCGCTCACCTTGTCTTCTCCGAATAAGCTGTTTTCCAGATGTCCCAAACAATCGGAAAGGGGATTCATCAGAGAAAATGACTTTACCCCAGTCCTCAGCAGTCCACTCCCTGTATCTTTTGCAGAATATCAGTCTGTTCCTGATGTTTTTTCTGGAGAGAAGTGGCTTCTTTGCTGCCCTCCTTGAGACCAGGCCTTGCTCCATGAGTCTCCGCCTCCCAGTGCGTGCAGATGCACTCACACCTGCCTGCTGCCATTCCTGAGCAAGCTCTGCACTGCTGGTAGCCCATTCCCACAGCTGAAACACTTTTAAGAGACGATCCTGGCTCTTGCTGGTCTTTCTTGGGTGCCCTGGAGCCTTTTTGGCAACAACGGAACCTCTCTCCTTGAAGTTCTTGATGATGCAATAGATTGTTGACTGAGGTGCAATCTTTCTAGCTGCGATACTCTTCCCTGTTAGGCCATTTTTGTGCAGTGCAATGATGACTGCACATGTTTCTTTAGAGATATCCATGGTTAACAGAAGAGAAACAATGATGCCAAGCAGCAGCCTCCTTTTAAAGTGTCCAGTGGTGTCATTCTTACTTAAACATGACAAATTGATCTCCAGCCCTGTCCTCATCAACACCCACACCTGTGTTAATGGAGCAATCACTGAAACAATGTTAGCTGGTCCTTTTAAGGCAGGGCTGCAATGATGTTGAAATGTGTTTTGGGGGATAAAGTTCATTTTCTAGGCAAATACTGACTTTGCAAGTAATTGCTGTTAAGCTGATCATTCTTAAAAAACTGAAGCAGTAGACTTTGTAAAAATTAATATTTGTGTCATTCTCAAATCTTTTGGCCATGACTGTAGATTGTGTTCAGACTTTGGATCCAAATACTATCGCTTAGAGTGAACTAAAACATAAAAATACATCTAAGGCAAATGATCAGATTACTCACTTTTTAGTGCTAGAATATTATTTCTTGCCAATGACCTTTATAGCTATAACTTTTTGGGCATTTTTCCACACGCACAAGGATTTTTCTTCAGTTTTACTTTTACTATGTACTATTTTAGCATCTTAAATCATATAAATTATATCTTAAAATAAAATTAATCTTTTAAGTACATTTTAGTATATTAAACCGTTTTGGGTCAGTGGAGCTATTGGTAAGCTGGGGGGAAAGTGTGAAAAGTGACAGAATTTAATCAATTGTCATTTCCCTCACATAGTTTATAGGTGAAAACAGACTCCTTTCTACAAGGCATAATGATCCCCAATTTTTATACTAAGAAAACGGTATTAAATTCCAGAATATATTTATAACCATGCATAAGTCTCTTTCGGCTTAGGAGTAAGCTTCAAGCTTTCTCTTTGCAGCTTCACAATTCTATTAAGTGTTTTCATCTCCTGGAGCACTGATAGCGGGTTCTCCAGTGTGCTCCGTATTAAGATGCACTATTAAAATTAGTACCAGAGCGAAGAATAAAATTAATTTATTTTAGTGTTATGCAGACTGATTGAAAGTAGCTGCATCTGTCCCCCAAGTGCCATTTATTTTAGGGAAAGTGAGTACATACCATTACTAAGGTTGTGCAAATCAGGGAACTAATTGCCCAGAATGATTAAATTGGTTTGTTCGTTATTTATCCCCCAATATGCCCCTAATGGAACCCTCTAATGTATCGTAGACTATAATAAGGGCTAAATAAGGTATATACCTAGTAGCCCTGCTATTTGTAAGTATTGAGCACTAGCTGTAAAGGATTGCTAAGTATAGACCTGCAACAACTGTGAACCTATAGGTTTCCTGGTTTAGACCCCTTGCACACAACCATAAAGGACGGTCTGCATATTGTCCACAATTGGGGACAGTATTGGACCCATTGTATTCTTTAGGTTAATGCACCTGACCATTCCACTGTCAGTTTTTTTTCCCGGAGCCAGACAAAAAGACAAAAAAAATCATGGCCCATGTATGAGACTCTGTGGTCTGTCCGTTTATTATGGGTTTGTGATTTGCGGACCACACATAACCGTATGAAGAATTAACCTGTATATAACCTGAATATAACCTGTATTGAGAATTAGTTGCTGAATGTTATATTATTCTGACTAACCATATATTATTCTTCTTGGATCCTCTTGTAGAAGCCCAGCAAGTATTTATCAGTGCGCTAGAAGAGACTAAGGGCCCCATCACACGGAATGATAATTGAACGAATTAGGCTGATTCAGCCAATTATCGCTCCATGTACTAGAGACAACAGTGTCTTTTGATCCTAACCTGAAATCGGCGGCCACCGACCATGCGCTGCCATGTGTAATAGTGATGGCCGATGCCTAACGATTGTGTACATTACTGATGATTGATTGGCTGAGCGGCCTGACAGTTCAGAGACCCATTCTAAAGCTACAGCGGTGGCTCTGGGAAGCGAGCAGAGGGCAGAAGAACACCAGCAGCATGGAGAGGTAATGCATACAGTTTAGGGCAAGGGCTGCACAGACATCACTTATGATTTTCTAGCAGCCTTTGCTAAATGATTATCAGTGACTCAGTAAACAAGCACCGATCTAGCAGATTGACAATCAATTGGGTCATCCTTGGCCCTTCTAATCTGACCTAATTCTTACCAACATGGGGCACATTAGGTGGATGTTCAAAGAGGGAACCAAAGGAACACAGAGGGGCGCCATAACAACTGATCCTAAGTGGCATGGATCTCGAGATATGAATGAACCATAAGCCTACTGATCTGGTAGTGATCGTGTTGTAACCATCCTATAAGGCTATTCCCTCAGTCTGCTTGACTACGTGTGCCCATCAGATGTGCCTGCTTTGTAGGAAATTGATCTGATGGGAATAGATCTGAATTTTCAGAATTAAACTAATTTATCTTCCTTGATGTGTCAACCTTTCAAACATTATAATTGTCATAATGCCAACTTGGATCTCCAGTTGGATATGAATGAGATAAGTGGAGTGTGAGATAAACATTCATCTAAAAGTATGGCATAGAATTCGGAATGATCATCTTGGTAAACACAGCTGTTCTGACATCTAAGTAAAAGTGCAATAGTATGGTTTACCTTCTACTATGACATATCAAAAACACATTTCTAGGCTTAGTTCCACTTGAGAGGAACTTCAATTTAGTGTACTGGTTTCAACAAGTACCAGATGTTTCGGAGGCTGTGTGCAGACCCCCTGGGGGGGATGAATGACAACGAGAAGATGAAGAGCACTATACATTGTTCAATGTTATGCCCTATATTTCGATGGATTTAAGGACATTTGTGATGGGTAGAGAGTAGAGATGAGCGAACCAGGTTCGGGTTCGAGTTGATCCGAACCCAAAAGTTCGGGTTCGGATGGACTCGAGCATGCTTGAGGTTCGCTCATCTCTAGTAGAGAGCTTACCAAATGATTATACTCAATTACATATATGATCTTATATGCACATTAGCTTCACATATATTAAGCAGTTTACAATAATTTTTTACACAAATTGTGGTACAAATATTTGCAAAATAATGTCATGCACCAAATTTTTGCAAGGGGAAAAAAATTATGGGGAATTTGTCCAATCTGTCTGTACAAAGAGTCAAAGAGGCTTTCCTGAGCACCTGATCTGCAGCAAGCTGTAACACCTCCTTACCCCTCTAGGGTCTAGCTTGCAGATTTTCAGGTACTTGGAAAAGCCTCTTTGACTCTTTGTACCAGAGAATAAAATCATTTTCTACATTCTGGAAGCCCAGATTAATGTGTATGTATGTGTATGTATATATATATATATATATATATATATATATATATATATATATATATATATATATATACATACAGTGGTGCCTTGGATTACGAGCATAATTCGTTCCGGATTACGAGCATAATTTGTAATCCAAATCCACTCTTGAACCAAAGCAAATTTTCCCATAAGAAATCACTGATATGCAGACAATTGGTTCCACACCCCGAAAATAATGGTTTATTATTCTGTATAACAAGTTAAACAGATGAAACAAACATTCAGAAACAGCAGAATATGTGATATTATAAATTACTGTACAGTAATGAAGAGGATGGGAAACACAAGGGCTGCAGGGAGCATGAAGGAATAAGCAGGGCAGATGTGGGCACATACATGCAGCACTCTCTGTCCGGGGAGAGAGGGGTTACAGCTATGGAGAGATTACCTCCACAGTCCTGTCCTCTGATGCAGGCCTCAGCCTAAAGTGGATCTGCTATGATTTGGAAGGTGAGTGAGACTTCCTGGGTCAGAGTACAGTGCTGTAGACCCCGCTATGCAGACCATGCCCCTCCTCCACTCGCGCTTTCACCCTGTACAGGGAGCTCTTAAACCAAAGCAATGCTCTTAAACCAAGTCACAATTTTGAAAAACTGTGAGCTCTTAAACCAAAATGCTCTTAAACCAAGTTACTCTTAAACCAAGGTACCACTATATATATATATATATATATATATGCAAGGTACCATGTGTCTCCTTGTCCTACCGTCTATATAACAGTGTCAGCAGTTTGGAACCTGAATTACAGCTGGCAAATTCCCTTTAATTATTATAATGGGGAACTACATTTGCTCATAGCAAGCATAATATCTATATTCAGACTTTTTGATGTGGTTCACAAGTACTGTAGTATTTTGTTCAGTATTATGGTTGGTATTTTTAGGCAAAACCCAAGGAACACAGAAGGAAACTTTAATGGAAAGATTTGCACCTTTTTCTGTGTTTTGGACTCAATTCTGGTTTTGGCAAAAAAATACAGACCCCAATACTACATGCAAATCCAGCCTCAGACATTTCTACACGCATGCACCTTTTCATAAGTCAGTCCAACTTTCTAATTTCTTATACTGGTATTCGCTAGTCTTAGCTAATTCATGCCATTGCCTTCCTCACAACAGAAGAAAACTCTAAACTGTTCACACAATCTGTATTCCTCCACAACGTAACCGCCAAAGACCTTGACAAATCAAATGCGACAGCTGTATTATGTTAATCCACCCTAGAAAATCAAGCCAGTTTTTTGTATTTTCTATGTCTTCTTTTTTTTCTTCTCTCTCTCTCTCTCTCTCTCTCTCTCATTGTGTTATATTTGGTAAGATTGATCTATATATCTTCTGCCATTTCCAGACTGTAAACGTCTCTGTGAAGTTAACGGATAAGAAATGATCTTTTCAGGCTTTGCTTTTTAAATGTCCCTTATATAAGGAAAATATTGTCTGACTGGATATGTTGGCAAAGCCTCCGTCTGACTCACTGAAAACCAGATGACGGCTTTTATTTTTAGGAAGGCTCACCAGCCCATGAAGAATATATCTATGAAAGTCATTAGCTGCACATGAGCGAAATGTATTTCACTTGCCGTTCTTTCACTTAAAAGTTTAACAGAGAGCTGAAGGTGGATTGAATAGAGTTTAAGGCTAGTGTGAGAGATGCCAGGAGTGGATTCAAAGAGAAGTATAAAGGAAATACTGATATATCGTCTCTCTCTTGTATCCATCACTGGGTGTGGGTGAGCTGACAGAAGGCGCTCCATCCCTCTGTCAGGCACCTTAGATGCTGTCAGTGCTGTTGATCGCTAAGGGGTTAAACAGCTGGGATCTGATCCCTCTAATGCCCAATCACTGTGATGCTCATGGAAGACATATTGTTTAAAGGGAATGTGTGATCAGAAAATAACCTATTGTTTAAATCAAGTTTTCATGTTAAACAAATATTTTCAAGAATTTTGGGTGATTTTTTTTCTAATTTGTCACTGTACTATCTATATTATAAAGTAATCCTAAAAAATCTGCAGTGTTCATTCCTATCATTAGGTCTAAAACTAAGGGTACTATTATTCGGCCTTTTATCTCTGCGGGTAATAAATACAATGATCAGCCGATGACAACGATCATCGGCTGATCGTTGATATAGGTTTGAACCTATAATTGTCAGGTGCCGACCGCCCATCGCTATGTGTAATGCCGGTGCTTGGCCGGCGACTGACGATATGCATTACCTATCCAGGCTGCAGGGCTCTTCTTGCGGTCTTCTCCCCGAGTCCTGCGCGCTCCAGCTTCAGAGCGGCCTGTCTCAGCTGACAGGCCGCACAGCCAATCACTGGCCGCGGCGGTCCTGGCCAGTGATTGGCTGAGCAGCCTGTCAGCTGAGACAAGCCGCGCTGGAGCGCGCAGGACCCGGGGAGAAGACCCGAGAGGAGCCCTGCAGCCTGGACAGGTAATGTGTAAATAAAAGCAAGGGCTGCAAGGATAATTGGGCCGTGTAATAAGCCCAGTAAACGAGCGCCAATCTAGCAGAACGGCGCTCGTTAACAGTTATTATTGGGCCTTCATCGGCCCGTGTAATACTACCCTAAGGGCTGTACTACACAGCCCAATAGATAGGCTCTGAAACAAAGTGGCAATTATAGGGCTCCATTATAATGCAATCAGGGCTGCACTGTCATGTATTTACCTGGTTGCTCTGCAGTGCTGCAGAGGCAGAGGCCGGCTGACAATCCCATACACGCCCAGCCGGCTGATGCTGCAGATAAGCAGCCTATCAGAGGTAGGGGGCAGGAGCGAAGCTGTGCAGGAGCACAGAGCCAATCGCGAGCTGCCAGGCGCTTCATGCAAATCAGGGGCGGTGTATTTAAACAAGCAGCTGAGGCTCAATAGCTGCCAGTGATAGTTTTGCCTTGCTTACTACACCAGCATTACTCTGTGTTCTGACTCCCTGTATTCCTGACCTCTGCATTTGTTACCTGACTTTGGCTTGTTATCTGATTTTGTACCTCGCTCCTGACAGTGTTTCTGACCTTGGCCTGTTTATACGGTATTCCCTTTGTATTGTGATTTTGTACTGTTTTGCTATCTTGGATTTGACCTCTGGCTTGTTTTCTGACTGTGATTTTGGTTCTGATTTGTGGTTTATACGTACCTGGCTGGTTTGACTCGGACTGCTGACTTTTCTCCTTGTCTGGCCCTGCACTTAGTAGCGTAGGGACTGCCGTCCAGTTGGGGTCTGCTACCTAGGGCAGTACGTCCAAGTAGGTAGAGACAGTGGGCTGGGTTCAGTTAGGGCTCACTGTTCCCCTACGGACGTGACATTATCACTGGCCTACATTTACTGAGTTGCTCACTACCTTCCCAATGGATGCAATGACTGCAGTAGCTGAGCAAATGCAACGTCTCACTTATACAGTGCAGGATCTTGCACAAAGAGTGCAGCAGCAAGAGGTTTCCCAGACACATTATGTTGCTGTAACTCACGCTATCCCCGAAGAACCCCCAGTTCAGCTGCCTGGTAGGTTTAGTGGGGATAGAAAAAGTTTTTTGACCTTTCAGGAGGGCTGTAGATTGTATTTCCGTCTCCGTCCCCAGTCATCTGGTGATGAGGTCCAGAGAGTCGGTATTGTTGTTTCACTCCTGCACGGGCCACCTCAAGAGTGGGCCTTTTCGTTGTCTCCAGGTGCTCCTGAGTTGGTCTCGGTTGATGCCTTTTTTGCAGCTTTGGGCCTTTTGTATGATGACCCTGACAGGGCAGCTGTAGCGGAGACACACTTGACTACTCTGAGACAGGGTAAAAGGCCGGTTGAGGAGTATTGTTCTGAGTTTCGCCGGTGGTGTGTTCCGTCTGGGTGGAATGACCCGGCACTTAGATGCCAGTTTAGGTTGGGTTTAGCTGATCACCTGAAAGACTTGCTGGTTGCTTACCCTACCCCTGACACCCTTGATGAAGCTATGACTTTGGCTGTTAGATTGGACCGACGTTTTAGGGAGAGACATTGTGAGAGGTCTGAGACTCCACTCCCATACACCACTGCTACTCCAGTTCCTGTTACTCCTGGTTTTACAGCTGAGCAGGTCGTGCAACTGGGGGCTTCTGCTACAGATCCTTCACGTGAACGCAGAACCTCCCGTCGTATCCAAGGTCGCTGTTACTACTGCGGAGGGGCTGACCATCTCATTGCTGAATGCACAAAGAAAAAGGTCAAGCCAGAGGGACTCCAGGGTCTAGGTGACTTGCAGGAAGGTCACCTAGGCCGTCAGGTATTTTCTGTTGTGTCAAAAAAGTTTTTGCTCCCTGTAAAGATTTCTTATTTATCTAAGTCTGTATCAGGGACAGCATTTGTTGATTCAGGGTCAGCATGCAATTTTGTGGATGCATCCTTTGCCAGGCGTGTGGGTCTTCCTTGTTTGCTTCTCCCTGATCCATTACGTGTAGTTGCTGTAGACTCCACGCCATTGGTTAAAGGAGCAATCCAGTACTGCACCCCTGAGATTGAGATGTTGGTGGGCTGTGTGCATTCAGAAAGATGTACCCTGTTGGTTATGGAGGGCTTATCTTCTGATGTGTTGTTGGGGTTACCATGGCTACAATGTCATAATCCTATGCTTGATTGGGACTCAGGGGAATTAACAAAATGGAGTCAGAAATGTTTTGGTAAATGTATTCCAGTAACTCTAGGTTGTCAGGAGGTGGAACAAATCCCTGCCTTCATTCGTGACTTCTCTGATGTTTTTTCTAAATCTCAGTCAGAGGTCTTGCCCCCCCATAGGTCATATGACTGTGCCATTGACCTGTTGCCTGGGGTCAGATACCCTAAGGGGAGGATTTATAATTTGTCTGGTCCTGAGAGGACAGCTATGAAAGAGTATATAGCAGAAAGTCTTCAGAAAGGACATATCCAACCCTCTGTTTCTCCTATGGGAGCAGGCTTTTTCTTTGTAGGGAAAAAAGATGGTGGTCTCCGACCCTGTATTGATTACAGAGAGTTAAACAAAATTACTATAAAAAACCAATATCCATTGCCTTTGATACCAGATCTGTTTAATCAAATTCAGGGAGCAAAATGGTTTTCTAAACTGGATCTCAGGGGGGCATATAATCTCATTCGGATTCGTAAAGGTGATGAGTGGAAAACTGCATTTAACACCCCGGAAGGACATTTCGAATATCTAGTTATGCCTTTCGGGTTGTGTAATGCTCCTGCGGTTTTCCAGAACATGGTAAATGATATTTTCCGTAACTATATAGGTAGATTCATGGTAGTTTATCTTGACGATATCTTGATTTATTCTGAAAATTGGTCCGTTCATGTCCAGCATGTCCGTCAAATTTTACAAGTGTTACGGGAAAATCATCTGTTTGTAAAATTGGAGAAGTGTGTTTTTGGGGGGCAAGAGGTGTCATTCTTGGGGTACATCTTGACGCCACAGTCATTTCATATGGATCCAGCTAAAGTCCAGGCCATTGTTGATTGGGTCCGCCCCACCTCCTTGAAAGCCTTGCAACGCTTTCTAGGATTTGCGAACTACTATCGCAAATTTATCAGGAACTTCTCAGTCATTGTTCAGCCATTAACTGACATGACTAAGAAAGGAGCGGACCTCAACAATTGGCAGCCGGAGGCACTTGAGGCCTTTGAAAAACTAAAGAAGTGTTTTGTTAGCGCACCTGTGCTGGTGCAACCCGACCATTCTAAGCCTTTTGTAGTGGAGGTTGATGCTTCCGAATACGGGGCAGGAGCTGTACTATCACAAGGTTCTGCCACTTTGACCAATCTTCGCCCTTGTGCCTATTTTTCTAGAAAATTCTCCTCTGCTGAAAGGAACTATGACGTGGGGAACCGTGAACTATTGGCAATCAAGTGGGCTTTCGAGGAATGGCGCCACTTTCTCGAGGGTGCACGGGATTGTGTCACGGTCCTTACGGATCATAAAAACCTTACCTTCCTTGAAAATGCTAAAAGGTTAAACCCACGGCAGGCACGTTGGGCATTGTTCTTTACACGGTTTAACTTCATTGTCACATATAGACCAGGATCAAAAAATGTTAAAGCTGATGCCTTGTCCAGGAGTTTTTGTGCCAGTCACCCCCAACAGGATAATCCAGAGCCCATCTTACCCAAGGAGACGGTTGTCTCAGTAATTACTCCTGATCTTGCTACCCAAATTAAAGCACATTAAGATCTGGCCCCAGTAAAGACCCCTGTATCCAAGCTGTTTGTGCCTCCCCAGTTACGGTTACTTTTATTGAAAGAACTGCATGATTCAGTATTGTCTGGGCATCCTGGAGTCACTGGCACAAAGAGATTGGTGGCTCGAAACTATTGGTGGCCAGCCCTGTCCAGAGATGTGGGTTCCTATGTTGCAGCCTGTGCGACTTGTGCACGTGCCAAAGCTCCCAGAACTCGTCCTGTAGGAGAACTTTGTCCGTTACCAATACCTAAACATCCTTGGACCCACATTTCAATGGACTTCATGACTGATCTTCCTGTCTCGCATGGCAACACAGTCCTTTGGGTGGTGGTGGATCGTTTTAGTAAAATGTGCCATTTAATACCTCTGAAAAAGCTGCCTTCGTCAAAGTTGCTAGCTGAGTTGTTTATCAGACATATTGTCAGACTGCATGGTATCCCAGAGAATATAGTGTCCGATAGAGGGGTACAGTTTGTGTCACGTTTCTGGAGGGCTCTCTGTAAGGCCTTGGACATCACTCTGTCATTTTCTTCTGCCTTCCATCCAGAGACTAATGGACAGACTGAGAGAATGAACCAGGCCGTAATTCAAAGGTTACGATGTTATGTTTCTGATCAACAAACCAACTGGGTGAACTATCTGTCCCTCATAGAATTTGCACTCAACAACCATGATAGTAGCTCTTCAGGTACTTCGCCTTTTTTTTGCAATTATGGTTTTCACCCGCGTCATGCGTCGTTTTCTGGTATGCAGTCTGGGCTGCCTGATGTGGATGCTGTCATAAAAGACCTGTGCACAGTCTGGGCCCAAGTTCAGAAGAACTTGGTTAAAGCCCAGAGCATTCAAAAAGGTAAAAGTGACAAGAAACGTCTTTGTGTTGGTGGATTTGCTATTGGTGATAGGGTGTGGCTATCCACCAGAAACCTTCATCTAAAAGTTCCCTCTGGGAAGTTGGCACCACGGTTCATTGGTCCTTATGCTGTGTCTGAAATAATAAATCCTGTGGCTTACCGGTTAAAACTTCCCAGATGTCTCCGGGTCCACAATGTATTTCATAGGTCCTTGCTGAAAAAGTACATACCAGCCCTCACATCTTCTGTAAAACCCCCTCCTCCTGTAGTTGTCAAGGGTGAAGTGGAATACGAAGTGGCCCGGATTGTTGATAGTCGCAGAGTCCAAAGATCTGTTCAGTATTTGGTCCATTGGAAAGGTTATGGTCCGGAGGAGAGATCATGGGTTCCTGCTCGTTTCATCCATGCTGACTTGTTAGTCAAGGAATTCCATGATTCCCATCCGGACAAGCCGAGACCAGGTAAGGGTCCAGTGGCCCCTCATAAAAGGGGGGGTAGTGTCATGTATTTACCTGGTTGCTCTGCAGTGCTGCAGAGGCAGAGGCCGGCTGACACTCCCATACACGCCCAGCCGGCTGATGCTGCAGATAAGCAGCCTATCAGAGGTAGGGGGCAGGAGCGAAGCTGTGCAGGAGCACAGAGCCAATCGCGAGCTGCCAGGCGCTTCATGCAAATCAGGGGCGGTGTATTTAAACAAGCAGCTGAGGCTCAATAGCTGCCAGTGATAGTTTTGCCTTGCTTACTACACCAGCATTACTCTGTGTTCTGACTCCCTGTATTCCTGACCTCTGCATTTGTTACCTGACTTTGGCTTGTTATCTGATTTTGTACCTCGCTCCTGACAGTGTTTCTGACCTTGGCCTGTTTATACGGTATTCCCTTTGTATTGTGATTTTGTACTGTTTTGCTATCTTGGATTTGACCTCTGGCTTGTTTTCTGACTGTGATTTTGGTTCTGATTTGTGGTTTATACGTACCTGGCTGGTTTGACTCGGACTGCTGACTTTTCTCCTTGTCTGGCCCTGCACTTAGTAGCGTAGGGACTGCCGTCCAGTTGGGGTCTGCTACCTAGGGCAGTACGTCCAAGTAGGTAGAGACAGTGGGCTGGGTTCAGTTAGGGCTCACTGTTCCCCTACGGACGTGACATGCACATTGTTAGCATTGTCTAGGCAGCCCTTGTTTAAAGAGGTAAAATATTAAAGCTGTACTTACTTACCCATGCTCCCCAGGTGTCTTCCAGCCATGACTCTGGGATTCCCTTGGTCATCGCAGCTGCAGCTCACACTTCTGGTCCCATCTCTGAAGTGACAGGCCAGTCATCCAGTCACTGGCAGAGATAGGACAGCGCCACTGCCAGTGATTGGCTGAGCAGCCTGTCACTTCAGAGGCAGGAGAGCACAGGGGGACATGGACCGGTAAGTATACATCTTTATTTTCTTTACCCTCGCATGAGCCGTTGGCTGTGCATCAGCTATTGCACACAGTGATGCACGGCCAGCGGCCAATGATTTTTAAACATGTTGAATCGCTCTGTGTAATAGGGCCCTAAGCTGAGACTGTTCTCTCTGTGGTGATAGGAGGAGGCTGCTGTAAAGTGATCTGTACAGAGTCACAGCGACAGGTGACGCCATTAAATGATTCCGTCAGTGGAATTACCGCTTCAAAGGTCACAAAGGAGTATGCTCAGTAATGCTTCACATTTCTCTAAAGTGGACAAGTCCAGGCTTTTGTTGTCTATGTCTATAAGGTTTGTCACTAAATGCTGTAAAAACAGCTCAGACAAGATGGCAGCTCCCATGACAATGAGTTACATGCAACCTGTGGACTGGTAGGGAACTGTTTTTAGAAGACAATCCCTTTAAGTATTTTGTTACTTGCTATCCAACCAAACATCAACAGTCTTTCATATGGTTTTGTCAGACTGTTTCTCACCATAACTCCATCTTTATCAGGTCAAATTTTGGTCTCTCTAACTCTGTTACCTTCTTTACCACAATGTCTATCCTTGAAGACAGCTGCATATCCTCAAAGTCTAATTGGTATCCCAGAGTCTTAAGGTTAAGGTAACAGAAGCTAGAACGGTCACTGATATGACATTCTAATGTAAAGGTCAAATGTTGCTTGAACATTCATTACATTATCTTGTTGGAGCATTCAGCAGCTACCTCAGCGACTACCAAGCATTTACATGCCAGCAACAAGTGCCACACCATGTGAATTGTCTGGACATTATTGTTCGGAATAAAAGAAATGTATTGCATAGCCAGTATTAATATTATCCTCCCAGAAGTCACTAAACTTTCTTTCTTATAGGGTCTAGTTTTTCTTCTTATTGCTTTGTCCTGAGTTAACTTTTGTCCTAGTCCTGACTGCCCCTTATCCCACGGCTGGCTGCCATGTTAGTTAGATTATCCAACTTCTCACTGAAACAAGATCACAGGATTATATTTCAAATGTGGTTTCGAATGCGGAAAGAAAATGATAGTTTACCTTGAAATGACCCCCTAGGGCCGCGTCATTATTTCATCATGACAGCTCCTGGATTAGTGCTTTATACTGGTTACGTCTGAACTTCCATAGTTCGAGCAGGAGAACCATTTCAGATCTGTCTTTGTATTTAGCCAGATTTTGACAGCAACTTTAAGTCAAGAGATCTTTTTTTTCCCACAAACTTTTCTTAGTACGTCTTATAGTTATTTAATATCTGCTTTGGGAAGTAACGGCACTAGAGAGACGATTCAGGCTTGATCCGTGAACAGTTTTCAAAGACGTGCCCTAGGAGAACTGGAATCAGACAAGAAGCCTCTTTGACAATTTCCAAAACTACAGTGCTGTGCTCAGATTTCACCCTACGAAGAAGCTATATATAATTACAACTTCTGGAAAGAGACAATCGTTGAGTCTCACTTTGTAGAGGAGATTATACCTGGCATAACACAAGGGGTTACCCGCAATAATCAAAGCAAATTATTTAGTACCTCTCAAAAAACAGATGGCAATGTTAACTCTTGGCAGACATGACATTGCAAAAATACTGTATCAGTGTGTTTAGAGTAGAAAGGTGTAATTGTCAGGGTAAAATATAAGAAGTACACAAGATGTTTCAGTGAGTCCACATTATATTGAATGTTAAATTGAAATGAATATGAATGTACACATCTTAAAGGATTTCTAGAATTTTGAAAAACCTTTGACATACTGTATATGCTACCCCACCCCCACTGACTGCTAAAATGAAAGGGCAGAAGTGCTCAGAGGGCTGTGCCCCTTTGTATCTGATCTTCTGTCCTAAAGGTGCCCATATACCTTCAATAACTTTTTTTACTGTCATCCCCATACACATGAACATTTGCCATGGCTAGTCATTCATGAGTTCCCCATGGGGTGGGGGAGGTGAGTGGACTGCTCTGGCTCCGGCTAATCCCTCAAGGAACAAGGGAGTTGGGCAGTAAAAATACATCATGTCTATTCTCGCCACATCATCTGTTGGTGGAGACTTGGGAGGCCCCTGAGACTTTAATATAAAGTGCATGGGGGTCTTAATAGAGATGAATGTGTGGCATATGGATTCATAGCTTTAAAACTTCATCTATGTTCTCCCTGAATCCACATTCATAACCCACATTTTAGTTGTCCCTGAGCTAATGGGGGTAGACTAGCTGCTATGATGTGTCCCATACACAGCACACACAGAAGAGGGTGTCCTACTCCCTAATACAGTGCAGTTGTAAAAGATCTGCATCAATCTGAACTCAAAACTCTATTATGAGAATTTGAAAACTGAATTTTGAAAGTTTTTCAAAATTAAACAAAAAGTTAAAAAAAAAAAAACTTCACATGGACATAAGTATTCAGACCCTTTGCTATAACACTATAAACTGAGTTCTGAGGACCTGCCATTTCTCGTGATCATCTTTGAGATGTTTCTGCACCTTGGTTGGAGTCACCTGTGGTAAATTCATCTGATTTAGGATGGGATTTGGGAAGACACCCCCCTGTCAATATATCTTATAGCTGACAATGCAAATCAGAGCAAAAACCATGAGGAGAAAGAGAGCTCAGAGAGAGGATTATGTGGAGGCACATATCTGGAGTACAAAAGATTTTAGAGTTCCTACAAGCACAGTGGTCTTCATAATTTATTTATTTATTTATTTGTAAATCTGTGTGGCCTCCAAAATGCTTAAATAGAAGTAATTTGGAACAATTGATGGAGAAGAGCGAAAGTAATAGAGGTGACCAAGAACTAAGCTGCAAAGATCCTGTGTGCAGATGAGAGAAATTTCCAAAATGTCAACCTTCATTGCAGCCTCCACCATCTTAATTTTATGGCAGAGTGGCCAGAAAGAATTCTCTGGGCTGATTAAAGCTGATTAAGGGTACAAACCCACTTGATGTATTTGCTGCGTGAATCAGTCTTAAAAATAAGCAGGCAAAACGCAGGTTGGCTTTATACAATTGTTCTGCGTTAAAATACGCAATTGCGTATTTTTGAAGCGTGAAGCTTTTTGTTAGCAAAGCATCAGTTGTTAACAACCTGTGCGAAAAACGCATGTAGCTTCACGCTTCAAAAATACGCAATTGCGTATTTTAACGCAGAACAATCGTATAAAGCCAACCTGCGTTTTGCCTGCTTATTTTTAAGACTGATTCACGCAGCAAATACGTCAAGTGGGATTGTACCCTAAAGGGAAATTTAACTTTTTGGCCTCATGACTTTAGGAAACTGGGCACAGGTCATTACCTGCTCATACAGTACCAGTGAAGCATGGTGGGGGCAGCATTATGCTGTGAGGGTGTTTTACTATGGGTGAAGTAGGGAGATTTGTCAGGGTGTCAGGGTTGAGAGTAAACTGAATGGCACAAAGGATGGGACTTTGCTGATAAATACCTGATCCTGAACTGTGGTTCATAATTTAACAAAAAATGACCCTAAGCGCACAGCTAAGACAATGCAGGAGTGGCTTAATTGGCCCAGAGGCCTGACTTGAAGCCTATCAAACATTTCTGGAGCCAAACAAGTTGATATATTTGCATAGCTGCATATTTTTTTTATTTTTCTGATTGGAAGTATGGTTTTATGTCAGCTACTTTTTAAGTAATTTTTTCATGTTATGTGCAATTTTTTTGTTTTGCGCAAAAAATAATTACACAGCTGTATGCGCTAAGCTGTTGGGCAAGAAAAAAACTTAAAAATTGTGAAAGATTTATCAAGGCCCGTGCTTCTAAAAATACATTTTGTAAAAATTATTGCGCAAATGATACATACCCACCTATGTTTTTACTTCTTCATTATGGGTACTGAGTGCACAATGATCAGGGAAAACTTGGATTTTATTTTAACACAAGGCTGCAATAAGCCAAAATGTGTGTGCGGGGGGGGGGGGGGGGTCTAAAGACTTCCCAAATGTATTGCACCTCAATAGCACAACTTCAGAAGTTGCAGCAGCAGGGTGGACATTATAGAGATACTGTATACTGAACAGTTTAAGCTGTGAGCACAGCTATAGAGTGAGCTCTTATACAGTAAGTATTCATACAGTGTTTCTTTTTGCTTTTGGCTCTCTACAAACTAGCCTCTCCCCCGCTCCATGGACATTTATTGACACTTGTAGCCTCATCCCTCTGTGAGCTGCTATGATCGCATGGAGTTGTGTTTTTCAGAAAATTTAGAAAAAGGAAGCAGGAAAGGTGCCTGACAAGGAGAAAGAGGCATTATTTTTAAATAATCTAAATCACTTAATTTCTTACAATCGCTTGTATATGTGAAATTAGTTGAAACAACAGTTACAATTAAATGTATATTTGGAGGTATATGAGCTCTATTTTTATTATACAGAATGCTAACCCTGCAAAGGCTGTATACAGCAAACTTCTGAGTTTCTCTCAGTGTCTACGCAAAGGGATTCAATTTTCTTTGATGAACAGAATTAAGATTAAATGACATAAAGGAATACAATTAATTTCTTCTATGACTTTCAAGTGACATTCAATCATGTCCCTACCCTATGGAGAACTGCCAGTCCTGTGGACTAAACATTCCCAGCAGCCCAATGTATTTTGCCTGTGGGCTATTACCACCCCATCACCCACAGAGAAGTATAATAATGCTCAGTTACCATTACATGATTGGTAATGCATTACTGAGAATGTAAGACACTTGATAGGATTAGATATACTTGCTCATCTGCAAAATGTCCCTGGTAATTATGTTGTACGGCTGGCATGAATGCAATGCCGATGTGTAAACTCTGGATGCCATTCTCCCTCCCAATCCATCCTGGCAGTAATCACCTCTGTGGGAGACCACTGTTCTTTAATTGGACTATATGCATGCTCCCCTGACTTTCCTACCAGGCGGCTTCTTCTTCTTCTGATGACTCATAACACAAGGAATTGGAAGAAAGCTGATAATCCGGTAAATTAAGGAAACAAAATGTCCCACCCTTGGGAAATGAAAATTGTATTTTGCGATTAACCACCCCTGTTCATTAGACGACTGTATTCCCAGGTCCACCAAATCAATAACAATCCCTCTACTGTACTCCATCTGGCTAAGATTACATGCTGACAGCAGTGCTAATTCAGGGCTTAACCAGCCAGGCTCAGATCATTGCAAGTCACTTGTCAGGACCATATTTCGATAGATTTTCCCATGGCAAAGCCAAAATGACTTCCATATATCGAGATGGTAAAAATGATAGGAATAGGAACACTGCTGCCCCTTCAAGAGACCCCCATAAAGACCTGATTCAGTATCTTAAAGCATAGTGAATGGGAATCATGAGTGAAAACACAACTGGAAATTCCATGGAAATACAGAGAGCTACAAGGTGACTGACCTTCATGCTACAGTACAAGGCATGCTAACAATGTATATACCTCCACTGTTTGTCTCTTTCCCCTGCAATGGTAAGTATATAGTATTACTTACTAATGAGCATGGGTGAAGTTGTACACCTCTACTGATACCAAACATATTCGGCATAAGGGGTAGTGGTTATCGGCAGCCCGAGGCAAGAACATGTCTTCTTTTCTAGCATAATGGATAGACCTTTACTTTTAAGAAAAATCTTATTTTAATTATCCGTGAAAGTTCAGTGATTCACTCATTTGGGGCCATTTCTTCTAGAACTTCAGCATCTCTCCAGCATTTCTTATACAGCTCTCCTGAGACCACTTGATGCTCAGTATCTTTGCAATTAAATTCTGCTTTAGTATGCAGTACTCGGAGCACGTAGGGGATGGTGTTAACACATCTTGTGCCGCGGCAAACACCAAAGCGCCCACAACTCCTGCTTAATTCTGGTACAAGACAAATGGTTGCAGAAGAAAGTACAGGGTATTTGGAAACAGTGCCGACTTATTCTTTAGGCCCATTGCTACATGTACACATCCACTGCTACTGGTATCATTCCATCATTGTATCCCACAGGATATACTGTAGCATCAGTAGAATATAATTATTGGGTACTTGTGAACCACTCCATTAAACATAGGCCCTAGTAACAAGTAATTGGTGAAGCTTTGGTGCCCTGTTATATTAGTGGCCCAGTTTTGGCATTGGATCTTGATAAGTAAGACTTAGGCTAAGTTTTAAAAAAAAATTCCTTAAAAGGCTTATCCCAAGATTAAAAATCATCACCTATCCACTAGACAGGTGATAACAAGCTAATCAGTGGGGGGTCAATTATTATGAATAAATAGAGCCTTAAAGGGGTATTCCACTCAAACATAACTTTTCATATGTTGCTGCCCATGGTGAGACTAACAATTCATTCCGTACCTGATATTATTTATTCAGTCTAATTCTCCCAGGTCTAAGCTGCTGCTTTCTGCTGAAGACACAAAAAAGTGTGTGTAAGCCTCTCTCTCCCCCTCCTCCCCCCTACTTTCTGAGATGGCTGATGTAAACAAGTCCTTATCTGCAACTTTGTAGCAACTCTGTAATGCCAGGAGGAATAAACACATTGAGTTCATCAACGACTTGACCTGGGAGTACCTCCCAGCATTACAAAGACACTACAAAGTTGCAGATAGGGACTTGTTTACATCAGCCTTCTCAGAAGGGAGAGGAGGTGGAGGAGTGGGAGACGGCGAGAAAAGCTTAGATAGAGTTTTTTGTGGAAAGCAGCAGCTCAGAACTAGGGGAAAGAGACTGAATAGATAATATCAAGTATAGAATGAATTGTTAGTCTCACCATGAGCAGCAACATATGAAAAGTCATGTATAAAGCGGAAAACCCCTTTAGGGTGTGTTCACACGTACAGGATCTGCAGCAGATTTAATGAAGTTGCAGATTCAAAGCAAATCAAATCTGGGCCATTAAATCTGCTGCAGATTCAAATCTGTTGCATCAGATCTGCTGCAGATCTGCTGTGGATCCTGTACGTGTGAACGTGTTCCTGTTCATGTTTGCCACTCCATTAATTCTATATGAGACTTCCGAATATTGGAAGGTGCTAAGCTCATCTATGTTTAAATCCACCTCGGGCCAGCTGACCTTCATTCTCCAAGCGAACAGCTAGTTATCCCCTCGTTAAAGGGGTTTCCCTACAATACACATCAACCATCCAAAGCATAAGTGATAAATGTATGATCACCAATGACTACTAGGATAGGCGTCCCAATTCCCCTGTTCCTCATGGTGAGATTAAATAGAGCGGCAGTCAACCATGCACTCCAATCTATGTCAATGGGGTTAACAGGTATGGCCAAAACAGCGCTTGGGTGTTTCTGCCAGTCCCTTAGCCCTTGTATGGACTGTGTGTATGTAACATTTTCCTATTCAAAAGTAAAATTAGTTCTTTAATTTTTTTAAACATGTTTTTAACAAATGGCACTTTAGCATTTTCCATTGTCAGCCGCTCATCACAAAGACAATATTGTTTTAGATTAACTATTTAGAGCCTTACCATTGCCAATCAGGGATCATCCGATGCTGGGGTCAGAGGTTAATTTTAAAGGAAAGATCATATTTCATTGAGTACTTTAGAAGCTTCTACGATAGTTGCTGAACAGGAGAAAGGGGGAAAAATCCTGAAAAACGATGATATACTGAAGATTTGCATCAATGGATAAGATTTTTTTCTTCCTTAACTTCAAAGAACTGTATAGCCAGGCTTGGCTTTTATAGTGTTCTGTCATTGTTCCTGCTGACAAGACTCCTTTTTGTGAACAGCATTACATCAATAGGGCCCTTTATCAGAAGAAAAAAAAGAAGGGCTGAATTCAGGCACCTTGACGTAATCCTTTCTTGTTGTTTGGGAGCTGCATCTAATGGACGTAGTCTGCCCTCATTCCCAATAATGAGTCATCTTATTAGCAGCTCGGCTTTTCTGGGTGATGTCACCAGTACTTCGTCAAGAGGTACTAAAACATGGCCTACGTTCCATGCATGGTGTGGTCAGATGACAGGCCAGCAAGAATGGTTGACATGTAAGGGTATGTTCACATTGAGCAAATCAGGCGGAATTCCGTGGCGGAACTTTCCACTGACATCTTATTACTTTTATAGCATTCCATTTTTTTTGTTATTGTTCCCCCAGCTGCAGAGTGCCACATATACCTACTATTGATGATTGGTGTCCCGGAGTGGAATCATTTCGGTCCCTCTCGGATCCCACTTGCACCCATATGACTGCTTCAGCTATGTAGCTCAGGAGGCCAGATCTCATAGAGATGCATAGTGATGGCTCAGAATCCAAGCTTTCCCTATTAAACCATAAAGATTATGGCTATGTTCACACAGCGTTTTTTCAGCTCCGTTTAAAATTACGTCCATCATTTTGAGTCTAAAATAATGGACGTTATTTAGCAGCCTTGCTAAAGAAAAACTGTGTGAACAACTAATTAAAAACATCCGCTGTTTGCAAACACGTCTGAAAATAATGATCATGTTCATTATTTTGACTATAGTGGTAAAAATGGCCATTATTCAATACATTGTGCGCATTGGACGTCCGTCTTGCCATTGACTTCAATGCATTGCCATTGCAGTCAGTTAAATCGCGGCAAAATTGGACGTTTTGTAAATAGCAAAATCATCCGCCTTTTCTCTAATTATGACGTTGTGTAAACATAGCCTAAACCATACTTATGTTTCTTAAGAATCAAAATTCTGTATGTTAAGGCCCTTTAACACAGGCCAATTGTCGGCCGCTAGTATTGCTAGAAATACTCCTGCGGCCGATAATCAGCCAGTGTAAAAGTGACAGCGTTCAGCACAGGAGCAGAAAAACGCCCGATTTTCAACGGATTGTGTCTTTTGAGCCTGCTTTAAAGTTTATTGTTATCGTCTGCACATCTTCCTCTCTAAGGGTTATGTATGCCTTTATCAGTGATTTTCAACCTTTTTTGAGCCGCGGCACACTTTTTATACTTAAAAAATCCCGGGGCACACCACCACACCAACAACACCAAAAATGACACTAAAACATTACATATTATACATATAGTTAATAATATAGATTCTAAATGTATTTATACTCACTTAGTGTGAAACCTGGGCCTGTTTTCTTCTCCCCCCTGTGCTTCTCTCCTGTGCTTCTCTCCACCATACTTCTCCCCCCTACTTCTCTCCACCATACTTCTCCCCCCTGCTTCTCTCCACCATACTTCTCCCCCCTGCTTCTCTCCCCCATGCTTCTCTCCTGTGCTTCTCTCCCCCATGCGTCTCTCCTGTGCTTCTCTCCTGTGCTTCTCTCCACCATACTTCTCCCCCTGCTTCTCTCCTGTGCTTCTTTCCACCATACTTCTCCCCCCTACTTCTCTCCACCATACTTCTACCCCCTGCTTCTCTCCACCATACTTCTCCCCCCTGCTTCTCTCCACCATACTTCTCCCCCCTGCTTCTCTCCTGTGCTTCTCTCTTGTGCTTCTCTCCCCCATGCTTCTCTCCTGTGCTTCGCTCCTGTGCTTCTCTCCCCCATGCTTCTCTCCTGTGCTTCGCTCCTGTGCTTCTCTCCCCCATGCTTCTCTCCTGTGCTTCTCTCCCCCATGCTTCTCTCCGGTGCTTCTCTCCCCCATGCTTCTCTCCGATGCTTCTCTCCCCCATGCTTCTCTCCTGTGCTTCTCTCCACCATACTTCTCCCCCCTGCTTCTCTCCTGTGCTTCTCTCCCCCATGCTTCTCTTCCCCATGCTTCTCTCCTGTGATTCTCTCCACCATACTTCTCCCCCTGCTTCTCTCCTGTGCTTCTCTCCACCATGCTTCTCTCCTGTGCTTCTCTCCCCTATGCTTCTCTCCTGTGCTTCTCTCCACCATACTTCTCCCCCATGCTTCTCTCCTGTGCTTCTCTCCCACCCCCTCCATGCTTCTCTCCGCTGTTTCTCTCCCCCATCCCCAGGTTTCTCTCCCTCCCTTCCTCCTCACCTCCTCCGAGATGGTCGCCACTGCTGTCCGCCTCACCTACTGGCCGCCCGTAGGGCCCGGACGTGCTCCTCCAATCAGCGGAGACCGGGAGCATGGTGCGCTGTGGCAGGCCGTAGCGCACACGTTGATTGGATGCGTGCATCACGGCCCGCCGCAGCGCACCACGCAACCGCCCACATTATAATCCGCCACTGATCGCTGCGCATTGCCGGGGAACAAAACACAGGGGCACCATAGTTTGGGGAACTTTCCCCGCGGCACATCCGACCACTGGCCTACTGTATATCATTGCGGTCACAAGCCGTGTATGCTAACCTGCTGGAATGCTTGTGGTCCTCTTCTCCTGGCATCCTCTTCTCAGGCTCAGTTAACATGGATTATACAGCCCAGCCGCTCAATTTGTCATGCCATGTAAAGGCACTGCAAACAAGCGCCAATCTCACTGTTCAGCACTAGAGATGAGCGAACTTGTCGTATGAACCAGAAATCTCGGCGTCTGACGGCTCCGTGCAGCAGGTGGATACAGCGTAAGGAACGCCTGGAAAACTGGGATACTGTATCCCAGTTTTCTAGGCGTTCCTTACGCTGTATCCACCCTCTGCTCGGAGCGAGCAGACAGCGGGAGTCAGACGCCGAGATTTCTGATTCATACAAACCAGAAATCCGGCAAGTTCGCTCATCTCTAATTAGCACCTATAAGTGGCCATCCCCAGGCAAAAAATCTGTGAATGTAAAAGAACCTTTGGCAAGAAAATCATATTAAAGTGAGCGATCAGCAGACAAGCAAGCCTCATTGGCTCTATTACCCTAGAAGAAATTTTCCTGATTTGGCAGATAATCTCTCTATATATTAGGCCATGCTCAGAGGTGTAACTAGAAATGCCTGGGCCCCATAGCAAACTTTTGATTGCCCCCCCCCCCGCTTCCTGACTGACCACTAAGCAGTTAAGTGTAGTCATAACTGCAAACTCATCAGGAGTGCTTTCAATTACAGGGACATTTGTAGATTCCAGGAGGCCCGCTCCTACACCTGGTGCTGATAATGATAAGAGTTCAGGGGGACCAGTGTATTGTAGGAACAGGTCACGGGGCCCCCTGCTACAGTGGTAGTTACGCCCCTGGCCATGCTGCCAATGGCTGATTAAAGGAAAGAGCAGCACAAACAACTTAGCAATGATTATGAAGCCCTGGCTACACGATTATAGGCTCTGTAAGGCTCTGATAATAGGCTCTGTAAGCTAGTCCTGATCTAGGAGATGGACGCTCAGACCGCGGGTCAGGCTATGTAATACAGGCTTTACATGCCAGCCGTACCAATA
Organism: Dendropsophus ebraccatus; assembly: GCF_027789765.1. Taxonomy (NCBI): domain Eukaryota; kingdom Metazoa; phylum Chordata; class Amphibia; order Anura; family Hylidae; genus Dendropsophus; species Dendropsophus ebraccatus. Next base: position 42,851,873 of record NC_091466.1, read on the forward strand.
AATGGCCATCTATCTAATTCATGGATCCTCTGCTCCCAGGCATTAAGAAAGGGGTTCCAAGTAAGAGATACCCCCACAGGACCTCCATCTGCCCTAACAGGGCACAAAGACAGGGATTGTCCTGGTAGTGAATAAAACCTTTGATTCTGCAATTTACTGTAAATTAGAAAATCGCTTCTACAAGTCCACAATCCGCTTTCCAGTATCCAACAGGTTAAAATGTTGCAAGCTTTGCAAACATGAAGATTAAAGTAATTATCCAAATCAACACATTTCTGGGGCGCAAAACACAATTTTTGTTGTCTTTTTCCCCCCTCTCAAATTTTAAATGAGCGCACGTGCAGCAGGCGGAGGGGATTGCTGCGGTTTATCCACCTCCCTCCAATTTGGCTCGCCTGACTAGTGTTAATTACAAGTGCCCTCCTAATCTCCCTCTCATCACTATCAATTTCACTTCCAGATTAGCAGAAAAAGTCTTCTCGAAAATCTTGCTTTTTAGACACCAAAGAACAAATTGCACCAGTCCGCTTCAAGCCTATATCAAAGTCTTTGATATCTCAAGCTAAAATGGTATTCATCTCGGCAATCAACAATTTTATGGGCAGCACTTTCTGCATTATGTGAGTTTGAAGGCCAGCATTAGTTTCTGAAAATCTCCCTCTTCTCCGGGGCAATGAGTCTGTTCATCATTCTCCTTGATAATAATTCCTCAGCTGTCATTTCACAGGATGAGATGACCTTTCAAGACTTAATTATACTTTCTTTCTTTTGTAATTGTCCCCATCAATATAATCCAAGAAATATATGAAAAATACTATTGTGCCGCCATGCCAAGTCGGTATGAATAAGGTAATAAAGCACAGTGTCACTAAAGGAACAGCTCGGAGAAGTAGGCGTAAAATACAGCACCTGATCCTCTAATAGCAATACATGGAGCTAATGTTTGGTAACAAAGCTTCTGCTAATGATAGCACTAGTACGGCACACAGAGGCGGCTGCAATTGGGCGGTCAGGTGGGCACTTCTGCTTCACCCACAGCAATCTGCTAGCCATAATTCTTTTTTTTTTTACTATGTTTTTATTCATTTTATGTATATTAAACATACAAAACAGGCACAACAAGGCTAGCCATGATTCTTAGTATGTCATGAGTGCTGCAGGCTGTCGGAGCATGCTGAGAGTTGTAGTTTTCACTGCTGGGGATCAATGCACAAAAAAGTATAGGAAGACTCTGTATACAGATCTCTTTTGGTCCTTTTAAAGGGGTATTTCAATCTGGATATACTGAGTCAAAAGTCTCAGTAACCCTTTTATTTCAGAGGGGAAAATAGCATGTCTGAATACCCAATCAAGTAATGGATAAGGGTGGCCTATCTTTTAGGACATAGCCGCCAACTTAAAAGCTGCCATATTGGATCAAGGACAAAATTTTCCTTTAAAAAGGTAGTCATGTTAGAAAGAATATCACCATATCAAAGGCGGACAGAATTGTTTAAGAAATCGATTGAAATTCGTAATATATCTTGGGATTCAGAAGTTATCAGCACAGAAAGTAGTTTTGTGTTCAACATCAGCTCTGTGTTCAGTACCATGGACAAAACATTGAACATGTCAAATAGCTGTGCATCACAGGGAACGTTCCTGGTTACTGGCAATTTTCTGTGTTGATAACTTTTGAACCACAAGAGATATTGTAAATCTTCTTTGATAGGCTACATAACCATCTTTCCATTGGAACAACTTGCCCTTGATCCAATATGGCGGTCATTTTCCAGACATAGCTTAGAACATAGGTCCAATTAAAATGACATTTATTGACAGTTAGTGTTAATAAATGTAATTTTAATTCTTTCACTATGTATATGTTCTTTGGAGCACAGTCGACAAGTCGCTATTACAGTACTTTTATACAAGCAGGCGGGTTGGCATTTACAGGCCGGAGTATACCAGCAGGAGGATACTGTGCGTTGTTCTGGCTGGGGAAGTCACTGCATGCAATGAGTTAGTAAAAGGATTGGCTACTATGTTTTAATCAGAGAATTGTTCAGTCTCTGCTTATTATGTTTTATGTTTGTTCTTTTATATGTAAATAGAGTAATTGTTCTATATTACAATTCCCAAAAAGATATAAAAGATGTGGAAATGCACATTGCAAATTGCTGCCCCTGGACTGCAATCTGTAGACACTGTAGGATACATTGGATTGAGAACAACAGGTCTTCCCATCTTAAATAAGGCTGGGTTAACACTGGGTTTTTGAAGTCAAATTAAGGTATCTGTTTAGTGGGGGGGAAATGGATGCAAAAACAGATGCATATGAATGCATCCGTTTGGATCCGTTTCTGTTGACTTCCAATCACTTAGTGAAAAAAATCCAATGGAGTTGGAAACCTCTCCCCCTATAAAATTGAAATGTGCAAGAAAGGGGTCAGTGGAGCCTAAGGGTCCTATTCCACAGGCCGATGGGGCCCGATCAATAATGTAAATGAGCGCTGATCTGCTAGATCAGCGCTCGTTTACTGGGCCTATTCTACAGCCCGATAATTGTTTAGCGAGGGCTGCAGGGACATCATTACCGATGTCCTTGCAGCCCTTGTTTAAACAGCATACTTTACCTAACCATGCTGCAGGGCTTCTCCTGCGCTACTTTTCCCGGTCGCTTCAGTGCGGCCTGCCTGAGCTGACAGACCGCTCAGCCAATCACTGACCGGCGAAGCTTCTGCTGCGTGCAGGACCGGGAGAAGGAGCGCAGGAGAAGACCTGCAACATGGTTAGGTAAAGTATGCTGTTTGTGAAATCGTTGGTCGCCAGCCGCACACCGCTATTCTACATAGCGATGTGTGGTCGGTGCCTGATGATTTTAGGTTTGCACCTAAAAAAACGATCAGTCCATGATACGATCATCGGCTGATCGTTCTCTTTATTCCACGGAGCAATAATCGCTCCCTGGAATAGGCCCCTAAGTTTTAAGTCTAAAATCACAGGAATAGCCAGATATCCCTCCAGGGAAGGAAACCTGTTGCCAAGGGGTGCCTTCCAATGGGAAGATCACCATCCTTACGAGACCATCCTTATTGGGACATATCGTGGTAAATACTTGTAATCAAAGTATTTTAGGAGTGATACCTTTATTGGCCAACAAAATATTGTTAGAGCTGTGAGCTTTCGGGATTCGGGATCCCTTCATCAGACAAGTTCACAAATGAAAGACTTACAGAAAACAGCACAAGATTTTAGGGATGTTACAAACAAGAAGGGAGAGACATCTGTGAATTGCGGTATTGGGACACAAATAAGGAAATGCCATTTTGCGTCGAAGTTGCAGGTATTGCGACACGACAAGGGAAATACCAAAGTCAGACATCAATCCTGGTATTTCCCTATTTGTGTCTCAATACTTGCAACCGAGTGGGACTTAAAAAACAGCAAAAACGCAGTGTGAACCTAGCCTAAGAGCTGAAAGCGATGCAGGTGGCAAATATTTAGCACTGCATTGAGGTGCAATGAGGTGCTAGGTGCTATGTTATAGTTGTATGTCACATGGCGTGGCTGTGATCATCTATCTTAGTCAAAGGTAGCAACTTCGACAGGATTTTTGGTGTGATTGTGGGTATTTGGGGAGGCAAATATTGACTATTGACTATTGACTTGGGTGTGAATTGTTTGCAATTCTCATTTACAAGAAGCTACTGTATAAATCCAATACCTTACTCTCTTAACCCTATGCAGGTAACAGTTACTAAGTGATCCCCCTAGATTAATTTCTAGTATTCTTTACAGGTAATAGGCCCATTATAGTAGATCTTATATCAGTATAAAGTTTGCTAATTGGTTTAACCAAATACATAGAGATATAGACGTCTCTGCATATATATCGGAGGAGCTAATATTCCCCCTGCGATTTGAAGGCAGGTGCATGAAAACCTCCAGAGATACAGCAAAATGAAGAACTGCTTTGAGAAATGACTCGTATACAGCTCCAGAACAACAAACCATAGCTTTCTGCACAGAATCGCTCGCTGTAAAAAATAAGGTCTCTCAGTAACCTATTCCTGATCATATTCCCTGAACTTCTGAGCCATGACATTCACAATACCCTGCATTTTCTTGCATCTTCAGCTGGTTGTGAAGTGCTTGATGGTGAAAGGGATTGTCATGTAGAGAATATATTCCTTCTGTCAGGACGGCAATTTGATCCCTACATCAGTTTGTCAGCTGTAGCTTCCCTCTGATCTCCGGGCTCATTTATCATGTGACACTAGGGCAATGGGTTTGCAACTGAACAGTCAGACACCTGCTTGTTTTTCAACTGGTTTTTGGTGCAGCCATTAACTCGTATTGATAAAGTCCACCATACTTATAGTTGTCCCATGCCAATGACAGCTTGGCTCATTACATTTAAAGGCGTCTTCCCTCCAGCAACACTTACAGGTAGAGGTACAACTGTTCTGTTCTCGTAATCGACCAAAGTCCTTTGTCTGTTTAACTCTGTGGGCCTGAGGGGCCTGTTTAACTCTCGGTTTCCCAGTGATGATATCACATGGATCTGACACTTATTTCCTATTGCCCAAGTAGGGGATGTGGTTGGAAGGGTAGTGTGGTAGCAAAGTTTTATCCACTGGCTACTGGATGGGACTCCAGCAAGCCATTCTGTTTTGCCAAGGTATTTACATACCAGCTTAGGACGCAAACTAAATTTTTGCCCTGAATAAACCGCCTTAAACTCCGATTAAACATCTACCAGACCCAGCTGGCATTGCTTTCCACAATTATTCAGTGCCCCTGTACCCATTAGAACAGCTTTAATTAAAAAAAACTGCCTACCTGGCCCTGCAGTCAGGGGAAACTTTGAGCTGAACAACTAAAGGTATTGTCTTAAGGCCCTATTACACAGAACGATTATTGTCCGTATTCGGCCGATATCGGTCGTTACAGCCGATAATCATCCTGTGTAATAGAACACAATAATCATCCGCACTGAACAATGACGGCTGATCATTGTACTTGTTTGTCTTTCAACAGGTTGAAAGAAAAATGACTCATATAGCAGCGATCTGCTGCCGTCACTCCACGGAATAGGAGTGGCGGCAGCAGACCGCTGCTATATGCTATGGCTGCCCGGACGATCAAGCAATCACCCGGGCAGCCCCATGCACCTCTCCGCGCCCCCCCCCCCCCGCCTCTCACCCGCTCACTGCTGCCGCGTGTAATAGCGTCGGCAGCGAGCGGGGAATGAGGAGCAAATGAGCGCTGACAGCTTGTTTGCTCCTCACAGTCGCCCCGTGTAATAAGGGCTTTCCTAACATTTCCCAGTCTTTGTTCATGAACATTAATTATTTGTTAGATATGGTGGGCACTATGATTTTGCCCTCATTTATACATACAGTATACATTAGCAGCCTGCAAAAATCCTCTGCCAATGTATACATGCACAAAGAGCCATGGGACACATGTGCTTCAATTACCCATAATCAATAACCCTGTTATGTTATTGATTATGGGTAATTTCAAAATGTACAAGTGTTCTGACTTGGACTCAAAAGTGTGATTTTTCTCCGCTTTAAGGCCCTGTTCACACTGAGCAAGAACGTCGGAATTCCGCGGCAGAGATCTCTGACGCGGAATCCCGCCGTGCTGATTGTCTCACTGTGAATGGAGGAGAGGGCGCGCGCTTCTCCGCTGCCGCTGCTCTCCGCTCAGAGAAGTGACATGTGATTTCTTTGAGCGGAGAGCGGCAGCAGTGGACACACGCGCGCCCTCTCCTTCATTCACAGTGAGACACTGAACATTGTGGGTTCCGCTGCAGAATTCCGAGGTTCTTGCTCAGTGTGACAAAAACTAGACAAAATTCTTAATTAGACCCCTTTATGACCGAGGCCTCTTAACATATTCAGACATCATACTAGACTCCTAAAGTTAATTCAAACACCAGACTACTACAATTATTTTAGCCTGCAAACCAGACCACTACAATTAATTCAGACTGCAGACCCTGTAAAATATCTCTCCAGACCAAACCCTAAAATGTATTCAGACCCCAGGCACAAAAAGCCGGAACATACACACAAAACAACTAAAAAAAATAAATAAAATAGATAGATAGACCCCTGCGGGTACTCCCAGACATTGCTACACACAGCATCAGGACCTTGTGTGCTAAGCTCAACTTAATTTTCAGCTTTGATGCATTGGAGGACTCACTTCTATAATGCACCTAGGATGGCAGGACTATGATGTCTGGACAGCTAACACCCCGAGTTCTGATTCAGACAGCAGTCTACACATGTAGGACTGCTCAATAAGGGTACTATTACACCAGACGATCACTGGCCGTACTTGGCTGATTACCAGTCGATAATTGTTAAGTGTAACAGTTCATGTTTAAACGATGCCATCTGATCGTTGTTTTAAAGGGGTTATCCAGCACTACAAACCATGGCCACTTTCTTCTAGAGACAGCACCTCTATTGTCTCCAGGTCAGGTGCAGTTTGCAATTAAGCTCTATTCACTTCAATGGAACTGAGTTACAAAACTTCCCCCAAACTAGAGACAAGAGCAGTGCTGTCTCTGGAAGAAAGTGGCCATGTTTTGTAGCACTGGATAACCCCTTTAAAGCATGAACATAAATCATAATCCCAATAGCGATAGTCTGCTGGCATTTGCTCTGTGTAATTGGAACGGCGGGAGCAGACCGTCTCTCTCTTCTATGGGCCACCCGGACGAACAAAAGATTGTTTCGGCAGCCCCTTCCCATGCAACCCCCCATCCCGAGCGAGCAGGAAACAAGGAGCAAGTCAGCGCTAACCTCCTAAATATAGGGCCATCAAATACAGCCCTTAGACTGTTAAATCCTGGTAAAACATCCAGATCTGCCGACAAATATCTGGGCTAAGCCCTATAACTGCAGAGTTAGTGGTGGGTGAACTCGGTCTCTGAGTAGCTTATAATAATCTGTAAACTGCTGTGGGTAATAAATTTGTAAAAAAAAAAAAAAAAAAGCAAAAATTAGCAATGATGGGTCTGTTTACAGCCGGCATGAGCGCGCCCACAATATGAGACACTTGTAAAGTATTTTGTAGTACTCTAATTAATGTCTGTTTACATCCTCAAACTTTCATTGCAAGAATCTGGTTTGAGCTGATAGAGAACAGTGCATCACTTCTGCCAGGGAAAGCTTCCCAGTATGTGGGTTCAAGGGCGGAAAGATAATCCTCTTTCATCAAACATTACACATTCAGATGTAGACACCTCGCAGTCAAAGGTATCATGTAGTCTTTGAAGTTCTAAAAATGAGATTTGGACTCCTTAGGAGACACGCATTAATTACCGCTGTGTATTCAGACGGAACAACCTCCTGGGGTTTCTGTTGGAAGATTTGATAAACCTTTTAGGAGGGAAAAAAAAAGTCAAATACCAGATCCCGCAGCAGTGATATTCATATCAAATGAGCAGCTATTTGGCAGACTATTCATTCGGATACAATTTCTGCATTTTCCGCATGATGCGGGATCATTTTGTGTTATGGATTCTTCATTGTAGCCGTAGACCAATTTTTATTTTTGGCACCGAAGTAGCACCTGATACGAATGCTGCCAAACAACCTGTATAACTAATCATAGTGTCATGTAAAGAAAAAAAAAATCAATTACATTCGAACAATGCACATAGAGATGTAGCAGAGCTGACGGTGTTATATGGAACAATTCCTGGGGATAGAACTAGTAAACTAAATAGTAAACTGCATCTGTATATATAGGAGTCAGAGTTGCACAAATATAGAGTAAGGATACGTGCACACTACGGAATTTCCACGAAGACTTTAAGCAGATTCTGATGGGTGGCCTGCGCTTGAAGTTGCATTTTTTCTATAGACTCAATGATATTTCTGCCGTCCGCCCTAATGAATTTACATGTCAATTCTTAGGGCGGACAGCAGAATCCGCCGGCAAATATCACTGAGTCTATAGAACGGGCGGAACTTCAAGTGGGGCCGCCAAGCGAAATGCGCTTGACCTCTCTGTGGAAATTCCATAGTGTACACATACACCAAGATTTGTTGAACCCAAATCTAACAAAACAATTCATTTAGCTTGTTTCCTCTTTGCAAGTGTCCCGATTCCCTGGAGAAGTCTGGAATGAGTCTCTGAACTGCGTCATATAAGACTTCTCCAGAGAATCAGAACACGTGAAAAACATAATTACACAACCAAATGAATTAACAGTTGATTCATTAGATTTGGGTTTGGCATCTGTCTATGTATATCTATCTTTTATATAAAACAAAATGTTGGATGTCCCTAATTGAAGAGCATATTTTGCTTATTTGAAAACCCCCTCCCCTTTCCTCCGGGATTCTGCTCCTATTTGTCATGTGACTTGGAGCTTCCAAGCCCTTTAATTGTTGCATTGATTTTAGAATTAACCTTTATCCTTGAACATTAGCCACTTTGTAATGTGACATAGACCAGTATGTACATTGACATAATGCATATACCCCCCACCCTACCTCACCTCATTGATGTTTCCTATATTGATACTAAAATCGACAACATAATCAAAACTAGAACTAAACTGGAGATGTATTTCTAATTGTCTCAATTACGCAACTTACATGAGCGTCACATCCATAAAAAGAGACCTTGAAAAATCCAATTTAATTCTACAAGATCCACAACCACCTGGTGACCGTAAACATTAGTTGTGTTTGATCAGTGGCCAAATTCAATAATCTATCAGATGTCCAATAACATCATCTCGCAAAGCCAGAATAGAGAAAGGTCTTGAAGTGACCATCCATCACAACAGCGTTAGGTTTTTTCAACCTGAATGTACCCAATATCCTAAACTACTTGGTTTCTTAATATTGCCATATAATTTTTCAAAGTCTTTTTTTCCTGCTACTAAGCCCACTTTTGTTTTACCCAGCCATGTAGTTAAAGTGTAACTATCATTAAAAAAAAAAAAAACTTCTGATTTCATAGCGAGATGTCAGAGGTTTGTATCAGTTGCATGCTCTGCCCCTAATCTCAGCTGTAACCGCTAATGTGAGCAGTCTACAGAATAATAATAGGCGTCTATGGAACTTCTGGAAATTCTGTATACCATATATCCATTATAAAGCAGATCGCTGGTGTTACAAGTTTATAGCAGAGAAGAAGTGGCAGAGCGTGCGCTGATAAATGTATCTGCCCCTTTGCTGTAGCGATTGGCGAGGGTCTCTGCGCCCGGACCCCGACCAATGCAAACTTCTGACACGTCAGAATTTTTTTTTTAAATGATACTTACATTTTAGATAGATTACTGCCTGTCTTCAGCCGCCAATATACAGGACGATGTGTGGATGGCAACAATAAATTTTATACCCTGCTCTAAAGACCCAATCAGCCGAGGATCGGACGCTTTCCCCATCCTCAGCTGATTCATGTAACTTTTACACAGTCTGATTATCGTCCGGTGTAAAAGGCCCTTAAGTGTGTGTTCAAAACATGAACAATATATGTGGCAGGGGTTGCATTACAGACCTAAACCCAGCACAACCTGAAGCAAAGTCTACATTTGTATTATGCTGTGGATTTAATGTAAATTTGCAACAAGATCCATGGTTAAAAAAAAAAAAAGAAAGAAAAATCTGAGCTCACCCTAAAATCACCACCTTCCCCAATTCTAGTGCCATGTTCCAGCAGGTGGCCGCACTTCCTCCTAGTGGCCTTTTCTGGTTGCTGGACAACTAATGTTTTCTCTACTCTTGCTTGGTTCTCCTTTAGTTTTCACAGCTCTTATACTCTAGATGCACAGTGGCTTCAGGCTGCTAAGGCCAAACATACTGTGAGGCCTGAAGCCCTATTTAAGGGGAAATGTGGCATTCATGTGTTCAGGTCAACGTCGGCTAAGAAGGTGTGCCAAGGTGGACAACCAACTACAGTGGAGCAGCTCGCTGCCAAAATGAGCCAGGACGCTACAAGACTAAAACAGTTCATCAAAACCTACCGCCTATGGGTCTCCGAAGCAGACTGATTGTCATGTCTTCTGCTTCATCGAACCTGCAACCATTACGTACCATTATAATTAATCCATCTTTGCATACATTTACGTTATGGATGCACACACCCTCCAGCAGCTGTAAATGTACTGCAGTCACCACCATAGCTCCACCTGTGACAACCTACAACCTTACTCCCAGTCCTTCTAGCTTAGGGATAGGAAACCTTGGCTCTCCAGCTGTGGGAAAACTACAACTCCCATCATGCCTGGACTGCTAAAGCTTTAGCATGGCTTGATAGGAGTTTCACAACAGCTTCAGAGCCAAGATTCCATACCCCTGATCTTGCTGCTATATGTACTTCACATGGTGGTTACCCTGGATATTAGCTGGTGGTCATAATAATCTGTATTTGTCGATTCTATGCAATATTATTTTGCAGATATCACAATGCTGGTATTTTTTTTTTTGGGGGGGGGGGGGGGGGGGGCATTCCAATAGCACATATGACCTATGTTAAAGTGCCCTAAGGGCTTATTCACATGGCTAATAGCTGTATGACATTTGTGACATTGCATTTTTCCACTGCAAATACTATACAGTATGTCTTAGTATAAGAAACCCTGCTCCCATTGGCTTCAATTAGGGTCAGGGAAACATGCAGAAAAGAAGTGACATTGAAGTCAATGGGAGCCTAAGGACTTGCCATGCCCATGCTGCAGAACTGCACACGGGCACGGATTATAACTGTGTGCAGATGCCCTGGTCATACAGTACAGAGTTAGTGGAATTAAAAACAAAAGAGCGGAAAGACTGGAGTGAGATGCATAGAAACAATGTATCGGATCCACATGGTGGGGCCAAGATGTGTTGCCATTTGACATCAAGAGAGTCCTTGTGATCAGTTGCTCTGTGCATTTATGAAATTGATAGGGCTTATAATTTATTCGCAAGGACTCGGTGTGACATTGTGAAGCTTTCACTTAGTTCTTGTGTCATCCTGGGAATTCTCATTAAATGAGATTATGTGAATGTAAACAGCTATATATATATTAGTGAGAATGCAGAGAGCAGCAGCAGCAGGGCCAGTGACTGCTGAGGGAAATAGAAATATAATACAAGAGCAGCAAATATCAAGACATATGGCAATAAAGTGCTTAGAGGTCGCCTATTGACCTTGAACAATTTTCCGCTGACAGGAGGCACAAAGGCAAAGCTTTTCTCAAGAGGTCTGAAATTAAAAGGAACCTTTACCCAATATACATTACCCCTATTACATTGTAAAGTACATAATATACAGGTAATCCAAGGAGAAACCAACATTGTCATCAGACAGTAATAAGAGCCACCATGTTGACACACAGATTGCTCTCGGCCATCTATCAATGGTGACAACCAGTTTAATAAAAATTAATGTCACATTCTACAGCCTTGTACATAGGCGGCCTTCCACTTATCTTGGTCCTTGACTGCAGTGGGTGTTATAATGTCATTTCCCAATATCAGGACCTGGCTCCCATACATACCATAGAGGATATTGAGTTATCTTTATATTGTTAGAGACAGTCCCAAGTGCATGGAGAACCCACTAAATTACATATATCCATGTGTATAGCTATAGCCCCAGAGATGCTGCAGATCCTTATTGCTGCTGTCTCATCTGGAAAATCCTCTCCTAAATACTCTTAGCTTCTGTCATTTCTACAAACCTTACATACAGTAGAACAATAATACAAGCAAATGTAGGAAATGTTGTAATGTATCTTGTAAGACAAAATTGCTTTTCTAAAGCAAAGTAGCTGATTTCCTTCTGGTGTAACAAGGCGGATCTGTGGCTTATTCTGAAATCATATTGCACACTGCCAATACAAGTCTATCGAGAGGGAAAGAATGAGAAGAGAGATGGATAGGGGAGTGAGTAAAGAGACTAGAACAGACTACAAAGCTTAGACTGTTAGGTGGTGCTCTATAATGCCTTCCATGCTGCTGCTGATTAAGGGTGTGTATTTAGGCATAGAAGTGCAGATGTCCCGTTCTCTGTGTGTAGTGTATGGCAGACACCATAGACATTAGACACCAATAGGCTGTAGAACTGAAATATGGTGGGAAATATGGTGGGCGCTGGAGTAATCCTTTAAGCTGGACATACACATGGGATAAAAGTTGGGAAACCGTCATATCAAAATAATACACAAATGACCATTTGTGATGACTGACAGCAGACTAATGTCTACCAAAAAATGTGATTGAACGGGGGTGAATTTTTTGGCTGCAGTTGCCTGCAATAACAAATGTATGCCAGTTACGCCATGCTGATGTTATATAGTGTGGTTTCCCACTGACATGTATAAAAGAGGAGCTGTGGCCTCTCCTGACCTCACTGTTAGTAAGTACTTGTGTTCCTAGCTCTGTATTGTTCTGTTCCTCTGTTTTTTACTAATATACCTGTATGACTTATTGACTTAATAGCCAACTGGGCATTACCAGTTGGGGGGCGGGGTCCCTCCACTGCCTAACACTATAGAGTGAAACCTGGCAGTGCTTGAGAGTGTAAGGACACACCCCATACTGGTACCACCCTGTTGTCTATCTATTCATATAATAAATAAGAATAATAGAAGAATGGTAAATCAAAGAGGTATAAGACAAGATGCTCCAGAATTGTTAGTTCACGGGGAATACAAGTATTTACTAAAACAGACAGTAAAAGCTACAAGTCCTCTTTGCATATGTATAGCCATTCAGTCATTGCTGTGTGTAATACTGTGTGTAGCCATTTTCCAGGGGTAAATCAGCAACCAATGGCAACTTCCCAGAGCGAAGTCATTCTGAATGGGACATGGTAGCCAGTGTTTTTCATATTTAAGGGTTTATCTGTGGAGACACATACTCTTTAAAAATATTTCAAGTAATAAACATGAATAAAAAAAACTTTTAAACTCAAACTTTATACTCATGTTTGCCGAACCGCTGATACTTGGGGGGTCTCCCATGACTCCAAAGAGAGATAATTAAAGGCCCTATTACACAGAGAGATTATCATTTAAAAATTCGCTCTAATGTTTGAAAATTAGCTATTATCTGTCCGTGTAATAACGCCCAACGATCAAATGATTAATAAAAAATCGTTCATTTTTGTCTTTCAACATGCTGAAAAAGTATCATTGATAGTTCGCCGATCGTTTGCATATCTGTTCATATAGGTCATTCGCCAATAAAACATGTTGCGTAGGTTGTCCTGAGAGACGATTAGCGACCATATAATGCCGTAAAAACAATTGTTTATAACAGTAATCAGTGAATGTAATCGCTCACTAAAAACGCTAGTTTTCACTAGCAATTGATTGTCATAGTGAATCTCTGATGATGGAATTTCACTGCCCAACCCCTTTGTTCTCAGAACCACAAGCCTCCGCCAGAGCTGTCTGGATGCAGTTTTCCCTCCCCATAGAGAACACTGGAATGTTCATGTGTATGAGGGACAGGAGAGATAACTGTATTGTAGGTGTATGGTCTAAATGGCCCCATAACATGGGATGACTAACAACTGATAACCAACATTGGTGCTTCTTTGCAAAGCCTTAACAAAAAGCAATCAATCATGTGGTCCATTTAATTTACCACCATTGCCCACACTTCACCTGGGTGATCTGCAGCCAATAGCGATAATAGCTGCACACAAAAAGCCAACCAATGAGCTGATGGCAGGCCCTTTTATACTGGCCGATTATCGGGAACAATTGCTGTGTAAAAGGTCCTTTGCAAAGTGCATTACAATTCCTTTAATCTAGTGGTACCTGACAGCTAATGGATTATCATACCGTCATATTAAACTATATAAAACTATAAATAATTAATATTTCAATAAGCCAAAAAGTAAAAAATACCTACCAATAGCCTGAGATCTACACACTGCAGATCCCAGAAAATCTCTTGGATTCTTGCTTTATACTGTGTAGTATTGTAGACATTTGCATTGTATTTGCAATTAACCACGCTTGTAGAACAACAAGGAATCCAGGTGCTGTCAGCAATATACAGCTAGTACAGAAAACACAAACCTCTCCCCGGATTAAGACCTAAAAACATTGCACATGTGCTTTGATGGAGTTTGTTACTTACAGATGTGTTTAATAAGTTTGTCAAAACACAAATCAAGGAAGAAAGCCTTTCAGACCCCGGCAAGAAGGAAGCGCTGATTAAAAGGACCGCCGGACAGATAAAAGGAGGAAGATAAGATGCTTTATTTTCATGTCAAAGAGCCCAAACTTCAAAAATAAAGCAAGAAACACAATAGCGGCAGCTCTGAGAATAGAACGTGAAACGCGAGAAGTTACCGATTCACAAACACACAAATCTCCCAGCTAAAACATCAAGACGACTTCCTTGCCAAAATGTGGAAATAAACACAGACTTGGGTTATATAATGGTAATAGACAGAGATGATGAGAAACTAAACATGTGACTTGTTGTAAAGTGACCTGTAAACAGGGGCGACACATTGCTCTGCCCAGAACCGGCTCAATGAGATTTGTAGCTCTCCGGCTAACTCACTTTGTGTAAAGCTGAAACGAAGACATGTTCACACAATGGATCTTTCTGCAGATAGTTTTCAATCAAAATCCGTGTTGTGTCATTCGTTAACTTGGCTTTCACATCATGTCAGGAAGCCTGGATGCATAGTAGCCCCACTCACAGGGGTGTACCACCATAGCAGACATAGCGGCTGCTACAGGGCCCATCATAGCAGAGGGCCTACTCCTGCAATACACTGGGCCCCCTGTCATTATTTCCAGCGCCTGGTTATGACTACACTTGACGGATTTGTGGTCATGGGGAGGGGGCAATGAAAAGTTTGCTATGGGGCTCAACCATTTCTAGTTGTGCCATTGCCCGCTGAAGCGCAACAAAGTGCATGGCATAGAAGATGAAAGTCCACAGCAGGAATCCACAGTTGGCACAACAAATTTTTCTGCTAGAGAAGTTTGTCACTGATTCTACAAAAATACGAGGCATACCATTGGGTTTCTGCTCCAGATATAAGTTTGCTCTGCCATGGGTTTGGCTAATCCACATCTGTCTACCTAATACAGAATCCATGCCATAAAGTTACTATGATGGTGTATGAGCTACAGCTTAGACTTCCATTAAAACTGTAGGATGAGGTGGATTTCATGCAGATTCCAGTGTCTCGGCATGCCCTATCTCCCTCCATAAGTCTTTAGTATTTAGTTTTTAATAATTGTTATGCATTTGTTTGGCCTTCAGTTATTTCCCGACTGGCCCATACTCATCAAGATTTGCCATGGTTTTCTCTATGGAGAGGGGGGTAAGCTGCAGCCAGACAACTCTTGAACCAGCTTATACCTCACAGAGCAATAGGGCCAGGCAGGAAAAATCCTACACGCCTGACCCTTCTCTTCTCTATCATCATCTGTCAGTAGAGAGCTGGAAGGCCGAAAATGGCCGACTTTAGTCTAAGGTGTATGGACATGTTAAGTGTTCCATTTCTCTGCAGTGTCACGAAAGAAAACAATGTTAGTGCCCATTCCAATCAATGGTATGTCTGTCTGATGGTGGACAGGACAGGCCCTCCAGAGTTAGGGATATGCTTTTATATGGGCTATCCACCCTTTGGAAAAATTTTAATAAGGTGCCGAAAAGTTAAGATACAATTCAATTTGCATTTGATGGTAATCACTATTCAGACTATTCCCAGCACTTTCATGAAGGTCAATTGTGTAATAAAAGAGTTTAGTACCTTGTTATTCTTAATGCTTAGCATGGTCTACCGTGCCCTGCCGTAATCTTGTACTGGTCAGCTAAGTGACTGCTTATTATGGAAACATTAGAGGGACTGACACAGTATCTCAACAAATTTTAAGTAATGAAATGTAATTTATTTGGTTTTAAAGAGAACCTGCCCTATTCTATTTGCATTGTCTACTGGGAGTTATAAAGGAGCTTTACCAACCCATTCATTCCTATGGGAGCACTGTCAATATTACCTTTCTACAATGGAAGAGAACGGGTCATGAGAGTCATGAGAGTCAAAATAGTCTTTAGGTCTTGTTACACAAACCCCTCTGCCTAAGCTTATATTTTTTTTCTTTGATTTTTTTTTTTGGTAAGTAAAAGGGGTGCCTTTTACTTACCATCCACGTATGTCCAATCAACAACATGAACTGCATTTCTCATAATTTTTACAACATATAGTCTATCATATTTTCCTTTCATTTCTAATCACTGCAGGGCCACATGAGCAGGATAAAAACCAGATCTCAGCTTGCTTGTTACTGTTACACACAATGAATCAGAGCAGGAAGCAGACAGCGCTGTCCACTGTGTAGTGGCCAAGATCAGTAACTGCAGTTTAACGACCTTTACGTCAATGGGAGCTGTACTCTCATAGACCCTTTACTTAGGACTTGTTTTAGCATCTTTGGCAGCAGTTAAAGTCTTTTTAGGAATGATGCGACAGCTTCTTAAGCTCTGTCAGGTTGGATAAAGATCATAGGTGGACAGCCATTTTCATGTGTCTCCATAGATGTGTCATTGGATTCTTAGGGCCATTCGTAGACATTAACAGAGTTGTCTTGTTGACTGAGCAGCAGTAAATGTGTGTGTGTGGGGGGGGGGGGGGGGGGGGGGGGGGGCTGAGCAATAGTATGTATGTGGAGGGGGGGTTAAGAGATGGGCCATGTTGAAAACCATTCTTATGAAATCTGCTATCAGAGGAAAGTCAGTAGGCCCATTAACATTAGATGGTTGGCCAATTCTAGGTCCAGTAGGTTTTGGGCCTTTGTGACCAGAGTATAATTTCACATTTTGGTATTTTGTTTGTTATTCTACCCAATAGTTATTTTTTCTGCTTGACATATTGGGGTTTAATAATATTTAAGAATTGGATCAGATATTAATTAATTTTGTTAATTTTATTTATTAAGATTGCAAACATTGGTGTGTTTGTCTAACTCTATGTAAATTAAAGTTACCTAAAGGTGTACCATTAGAGATGAGCGAACCTGGAGCATGCTAGAGTCTATCTGAACCCGAACTTTCGGCATTTGATTAGCGGTGGCTGCTGAACCTGGATAAAGCCCTAAGGCTATGTGGAAAACATGGCTATAGTCATTGGCTGTATCCCTGTTTTCCAGACAACCTTAGAGCTTTATCCAAGTTCAGCAGCCCCTGCTAATCAAATGCCGAATGTTCGGGTTCGGATCGACTCGAACCCGATTTGCTCATCTCTATGTACCATACATTAATAGAGTTTTTTTTTATTTTTTATTAAAGTAATCAGTCCGTGCTTTGGCCTTACTGAGGCTGAGGCTCCCCGGATGTTACACAGTTATCATTTCTCTTGTGTCATAAATTGAACATTAGGTAACAGACGTGGACAATATGGCGGCAGCCCTCTCTCGGAGCTCTGATAATTTTATTATTCATGGCTTTATTTCATTTATGAAGACAGAGGATAAGGTCACCCCGCATTTATAATGATGTGCAACAGATACCAGGAGCCAGCATCACTTACCAGCATTGCGCAGCGCATTTACTCAACGCTGCAGAAAGGAAAGACGTGTAACCTTCAGACAAATGAGCGCAGATCCGTTTACGGGAAAAACATCTATCTATTTACAACATCAAGAGAAATTATTCTAACAGAGAAGACGATGGGGGAAGGATGACTTCTGTTCATGAATGTGGTGTGACTGACCCACAACAACAAAAAAAACACTGTATATTACCACATCAATCCATATACCTTAGCTATTGGTTTTTATACTGAGATACTCATCTATTGTTTCATCTCTGTTTTCTTACATAGCAAAAATGACTATGCCCTCCAGGAATAGAGGCCAGTTGCTTTTGCTGCTCCACTCCCTATAGCTACTTGCAGTCAGACTTCCACAAAGCAATTTTTCCCTCTCAAATGACCTCTAGAGTGAACGACCTGAAATTGTTCACCCAATTACACGGAGCGATGACCAGTACTTATGAACGTTCTTGCGGACATCCTGTCATCTGTACTGTGTTCGTCGCTACTGCAAATGACCGAGCGACGTCTTATTACACCGAACAATGCAAAAACTAAATGATCAACGATAACAATAGGTCCAAATTCTATGAAATGACCTATGATTTCTCATTGGTCGTTTAATTGTTGTCTGCTATTGCACAAAACAATTATCGTCCAATTACAAACGATCATCATCCTGTGGGATAGGGGCCTAAAATCCGTGCCCTTTCTGCTGATGTATTCCTCTTATGATCTACAGTATAATACCCAGATATTATAGTGCCACATAACATGGTCAGACATTTTTCTAAAGAAAACTTTCTAAACTAGAATGTATTAGGATTCTTTGTAGCTGGGTTTCCATAGCTTTGGGGACAAAAAAGTTGGATTGAGTACGCAAGCTTCACATATCCAGGGCTAGTTGGGCATCTTTAGTAGTGACAGGAGACCTGCCCGGTGCAAAAGCCACCTGTGGTGCATGCCCTTAATGGGGGTTACAGAGACAGTGTAAATCACTGTGCTTCCCTGTTTATGCAACTCCCTTACCTCCATTGGGAATTATGGACAGTGCAGAAAAAAACCTAACCATATGGCTATTTTTGGCTTCTCGGCCGTGTCTGGCTTCCACAAACAGGGTGGGAGGAGTTGTGGAAGAATCTCAAGGGGTGGCATCTATATCAGACATTTATAGTATAACCTTTACATGTCTAGATCTACAGTTACCCTGTGGAACATTAACACTGGGGCTTGGAGTCTTTTTGACTTTTTGCAATTCATTTTATACCTAATTTTATAACTAATAGGAAAATACCTGTCTCTGGCTGATGTTTACCATGTTGTTATAAAATCATATTTTCCATCCAAGCAAGTACCATAAAGGTGGTGCAGCATGCATGCCTCCTCCCTACCCCTGCCTGCTTGGCTTCCAGCATCGAGCCTTATAAATCAAACAGTGGGTGCAGCTTAGTGCCAACTCTATGGCACTTGAGCTTAGAAGGAAAACATGATTTTTTTTTTTTAATACATATACTTCTTAAACAGCCATCAGCTAGAGCAGGGATGGGGAACCTTCGGCCCTCCAGCTGTTGCAAAACTACAACTCCCATCATGCCTGGACAGCCGAAGGCTGTCCAGACATGATGGGGAGTTGTAGTTTAGCAACAGCTGGAGTGCTGTAGGTTTCCCATCCTTGAGCTAAAGAGAGGTATCATTTGTTTTCTCTATCTGCCCATGTCTGCAGCTGTGTGTGTTATGGAGCTGACAGATTCCCTATAGAGCATTGTAATGCGCAGTAATAATTATTGCCTACATTATAGTAAAAGGTTTTTGGGGCTTTTTTTTTTTGCTTCTATCGCCTCGCACACATAAAGGAAGCCAATCCGCCGTCTGTCTGGAGCGTGTGCCTAATCTGCGCACATATTGCTGCTCGGAGCTGAAGTGGGAAATCACACCTCCGTTTCTAAATATTTGTATCATTCAAAGGGAATCATTTGCTCCAGTGCACTTTCATCAAGCGCAGCCCCACACAGATCCGATTCCTGACAGCCCAGCTGATTGGATTGAAGAAATAAAACTCCCACTTTTCTAAAGAGAGGTTTCTGGTGTTACAGGAATGATGGAATTTGTTCTGACAGATGGGAAAGAAATTAATGTGTTTATATGTACACAATGAGCGCCCTAGCCGGGACATGAAAAAGACCAATCACAGGGTTAAACCTGCGGCATCGGAGTATATTAACCGGCGCACATGAAAGGGAAGCACAGGCTGGTAATGTAGAGCTCTTAGTTATGGAAACAGATGGACACAGGATACATCATAGCAGCTCACATTACATAGGCGGCTATTCATTTCCCCCTATTATACTAAACTCAATCTATAGAATGAAATAAGGATTGGTACAAATGTTCTGCTTAGATCAAGTCATTTATTCTAGTAACTCTGTTTTATTACATAATTATATAAAACTAACTTATATAAAACCTAAAACTCTCTGTAACCCCAGTGTTATTCCACCTGGAAACTGTCTGTTACCATTCCCTTTGTCAGTCCGAGGTCCCTCCAGCCTTAGGGTATGTTCACACTGAGCAGTAGGCGAGGAATTTCCAACGATATCCGGGCCTAATTTAACGCTTATTCACGCTTGAAATTCCCCCTGTAAAATATGTACATTGCAATGTGTTCAATGGGAATTCCACTCTGTTCACGCAGCGGAATTTACAAGTGTAATTTTCCGCTTCGGATCCACATTTTTTACACAAAAAATTGACATCAATTCTTTGGGATGATTCTGCTGGAGAAATCCCATAGAAGTCATTGGGGCTTTGAATTTCCACCTTTATGCCGCATGGGCATAGCTTGTCCCTCCTCCTTTCATTAGTCATACAATAGTTTACAGTAGAAGCTTCTAGTTCTGTAATAAGCGTGACGAAGCCCATACTACTATAGAAGCATGGTAGAT
This sequence comes from Dendropsophus ebraccatus, assembly GCF_027789765.1. Lineage (NCBI taxonomy): Eukaryota > Metazoa > Chordata > Amphibia > Anura > Hylidae > Dendropsophus > Dendropsophus ebraccatus. The sequence goes on from NC_091466.1 coordinate 42,872,335, forward strand.
GTAAGGGTCAAGGAGGTTTGTACTAGTTATGCACGCATTGAGTTATACCGCTTCCCAGCAAGCAATGCAGATAAATTACCCATACATTTATGTTCTTATAAACATCCCTCCATGATGATGCTGTTATTACTCTATCAATGCATCAATCAATAGGGACTATTAAATCCCACGCAGACGACCTACATTTATACCAATACAGATGGATCCTGACAGCGGCCTAATTCGAAAGCCATCTCATGACCAGAGAAGAACCTCACATTCACGCTGGGCGCTATATATCTCTGCTGACTGCAGGCGCTAACTGAAAATGTTGGCAAACGGCTGTTAGGAAAAGGCCAAAAGTGGCGTTTGGCAGCAAAATGACAACTACTCAGAATACAGTATGTGTTCAAAATTTGCTACCTGGTTACCTCATCATGGCCTCATTTCATTATAGTGCGATGTGTACAAAGAATTACCAACTTAGAGTGTGTAACCCTTCAGTGGCCAATGCACCCTTAAAGGGTTTCTCAAGGACTTTTTTTATTTATTTATTTTTTGTTAATGGCCTATTTGCAGTGTAAGTCATCAATATCTGTCTGGTGGGGTTTGACACCCAGCACCAATGCCGATCCTTTGTTTGTTTGAGCTGTGGCACCCATAAACACAGTGAACACAGCTGGAAGCAGACAGCTCCGTACACTGTGTAGTGGCCATGTTGGGTTACTGTAGCTAAGCTCCTAATGGGAGTTGAGGTGCGGTAATCCAGCAGAGACGTGTGTTCTGACATCTTCCTATCACAGCCAGTAGTAATGTTCTCCAGGAATTTTTTCCACAGTACCTCTTTATTGAGCTAGCCATCATTCCCTATGAGCATTATTAAGCTTTGGGCACCATGAGCTATATTGACTAGTTAAGTTCCTTTAGACCACTTTTGGTAGCTACTACTACTAAGCACTACATACAACAATCCACCAGACTAACCATTCTGAAAACGTTCAAACCCAGTTATCTGGCAACCACAGTTTGGCCCTTACCAAGTTACTCAGATCTTCATGCTTCCCATTTTCCCATTTTCAACACATTATCTTAAAATAGGCACACACTTTCAATAACTGTCTGCCGACAGTTATGTTTCCCATCCTCCCCCATACACAGAACGGTTCGGCATAACCAATCGTTCCTGTGTTTTCCATGGGGAGAAGTAAGCTGCAGCCAGACAGCTTGGGCGGAGGCTTATCTCTCCAAGAAAAAAGGGGTCAGTGATTTTTTGCCATCACACGTGACTCCTATCTCCACCAACACCACCTGTCGGTGGAGCATCGGGTGAGCCCCATTTACTTTATACAACTGACTGAAGTATAAAGTGTATAAGGACCTTTAAAGTGTTACTGTCATTTGAAAATGGAAAAGAAATAATTGACATGTCAAAACAAAAAAAAAAATGCCATAGAGGCTTGTCAAAATGTTCAGATAGTGTCTGGATGTAAAGACCCCCATTGATTGCTAGAAAAATTCACAGTTTCACATTTCTATGACATCATAAGTTTTGTTTTCTTTATTTTAAATGACAGTGACACTTGATGACTTACTGCCTGATATATCCCACCCCTTGGCAAGTGCCAGGGTCACAGGACCACTTCATCTGCATGTGTATCACAGATTTTTCTTCGAAGACAACGGTGAGCCGGCCCTGCGTGGCACATATATAGATGTGTATTAATAACAGCATTTCCAATTAGATATGCCTTGCAGCTGAAATCCTCCTAAGCTGTAAATCCTCATTAAGTGATCATCTTGTGATGGAAGGTTTCTTTATATTCATCAACAAGCTGCGGAGATTGGCAACAAAATGATCTTGCATCTTAACTGAGTCAATTTAAAAGAAAATATTAAGTATGGCTGGGAATATGTGAGCGACTGTAGTGAAGAGAAGCCCACGGATTGCTGCAGAATTTATAGGTATGATTCAAGGTCAGCAATCACCAGAGATAAAGATATCATCCATCTCTCCTCACCGGAAATTCTCTGATACATCACACAAGGATTTCTTAGCATTTGGCGAAAATAGCCTATAAACCATTCCACTAAGAAGTGACTGTTCACACTATGATGGGTGGGGATGCTTGGCGATAATCTAGTTTGTATCTGTCGGATATAATAGTGTCCTGCTAGTATATAACTTGGGACTGTGATCCCCAACCTGTGGCTCTCCAGCTGTTGCAAAACTACAACTCCCAGCATTCCCGGACAGCCCAAAGCAACAGCTGGGAAGAGGCCACAGGTTGGGGATGACTGGAATAAGGCAATGTATGCAGCTGTATGGCATACAGTTAGATATATTAGTGTTTTATGTTTGTCGTATATGTTAAGAGGTTTCCCCGGGGTATACGCTGAACATAAAGGTTATGCAATGTTTCAGAGCCTTATACAGGAGATTTATCTTTATTATAAATGACAGCGTTATACAGATTTATGCAGCTGCCTTTGACTTTCTTTCTAAAAAATGTACACTAAATCATATATACTCTTTAGTGAGATTGAATAGCGTAAAAGCCATATGTTTACATGTCAGAAGCGCTGAAAATAATTCTCTCACACACACATATATATATATAGATAGATAGATAGATAGATAGATAGATAGATATAGATATATAGGTAAAATACTGTATGTGAGTAGACCTCTTATTACTATCCAAATGTATTCTTTTGGTGTAATTAATACATGTGGATGTACACTTACACGTTACCTGACGAATCATAGTGATAGAGTAACGTGCGGAACATTTGTAGCAGAAATTTCTGCGACTGTCCATTCATCAGCATAGGGCTTATAGAAATGTATCCCTGCTGCCATTGCAAACCCCATTCAGATGAATGAAACTAATTTTAATTTACAGAAATTTCTGCAACAAATCTGCTGCCTGTGAATACACACACCCTACCAAGTTCTATAGAGAAAAGGATTGATTCTGTTGGATTGAAACTGAGTATGTGCTGGCAGTCCCCTAGTTTGCGTGTTACCTTTTGGTAATTTGTCTGTAGAGTGGATTATGCACAATCTTGCGTCTCCTACTGTATTGAAGAGTCAATGAGAGTCAGCATTTGTGCCTCACCACTCTTTCCTCCTCCCTCTTCTTCATAAATAATCAATGCCGCCCAGGTCTCCTGCTCGCTCAGCTGTCAGTCAGTATCTGCCAATAGAGGACTGATTTGCAATCTGATATAGTTGAGCCTCTTAACTTGTGTAGGAGATGTGGTCTAGGGGTAAGTCATCTGTCTAGAGACCAGCACCAAGTTGTTTTCTTTGGTTTGATTACCCCCAATGAAAATTTAATATAGTCATTTATTTTTTCTCATAATTGTGTTATTTGTAAAAGTGCAAAGAATTTCCAATCAGGTCCAAATTTTTTTTTTTTTTTCTTTAATGGAATTATGAGAAAAATTTAAAAACTAACTATAAATTTTTTTTCTCATCATTGTATTAAAAAACACATTTAAAAATTAATTTGCTCCTGATTGGGTCCTGAATTCGTTGCACTTTTAGGCTATGTTCACATTGCGTACGATTCCGGGCGCATGTCGTACGCCGCCGTACATCTGCGGCTGAAACTTCAGGCGTGGGAAAAATCGACATGCGGCCGGATACGTACGAACCGCGAACATACGCCCGCAGTACAGTTATGCTTCCCTAGCTTGTTTCGAAGCGATCTGACACAGGTCATTTACTTGGAAATCTTCGCCCAGCCCAATAAAACTCACAGAACCTCTTGGATCGAAAAATCAAGTTCAGTTTGGCTGAAATAAGTACTCCGTACGGGACCGCTTGGAAATTCACGGCCGTGAGTTGGAACATTTCCGTCCTCAAACAATGGTCTGGTTCATTTTTAACGGCACCGTATACGATCCAGTCGTCAGTTCATACGTATTGTGCACTGTGTGGGCATATATCGTATACTTTAAAGCGAACGGATCAAGCTCAAAACTACGTGCGTATATTCGCGGTTCGCACTATGGCCAGAAAGATACGTAGTGTGAACATAGCCTTAAATATGATACAATAATTAGAAAAATTAGAAAAAATAAATAACTACAGTATATTTCATTTTCATCAGGTGACTTGAACCAAAGCACCAAAGCAAAGGTCTCTAGACCACAGCTCCAACACAGGTTAGGGGGTTCAACTGTATGCGATTGCAGATCAGTCCTCTGTTGGCAGATACTGGCTGTCGGTTGAGTGAGCAGGAGGCTGGACAACTTTGACTTCATGAAGAAGAGGGAGGAGGAAGGAGTGGTGAGGTATGCCAGAGTGTGGCACAAATGCTGAGCTACAACTCCTCTTTGACTCTTCATTACAGTAGAATCAAGATTGTACACAGTCCACTCGACGGGCAAACTACCAAAAGGTAACATGTTTACTACGGGACTGCCATTTACAGCACATGGTCAGGTAGGGCCTGGGTCCAGACAGATTCCCTTTAAGGAGATGAGGAGACTGGTATCAGAGGAGTCTGTATGCAACTTTTCCACAATTCTCTATTCAGCTGGGCTGAGTATGCATGTGTTTGGGGAGGGGGGGGGGTCAGGAGAGATAGCTTTGGCAAACAACTATAGTTTGCAATCTACTTTTGGGGGCTAAAAAATGTGAATCCAAATACAGAGCTCACTTCAGAGTTTCTACACTTTCCACATATCAGTGGACCAAATGGCTTCTTATGCTAATGACTGGGTATGGTGTACAGAAATAAACCATCTGTTTTGGCTTGTGGATCCATATATTTTAATCAAGCAGCCGTAAGTGTAAAGCAAAGTGACTTATTCCGGGCGGAAACAAGGAAAAAATATTAGAGTTCCTCCAACCCCCTAAGAAAACATTATTTATTAGCAGTTTCTTTTTGTCACAAGCCGCTCCTCCGTACTATTATTTACCCGTCCTCAGCTGCCAGCTCCACAATAATGTAATTTGCCAGCCATCAGCGTTGTTTGTCTTTAAGATAGAAAGAGGGCAAGATGTTAAAACGCTTTCAGGCCCAGAAACTTGCCGAGAGCAGTGCCCCAGAAGTGGAAAATATATCTTGATTAGAATAATTATACCGGGGCTGTTCTCGGTTCGATACAAACTCCGAGATGAATTATCAGCTAATTTCTCCATGACCGAAATGATCACAGGCTGAATTAGAATTAGATGCCGCCTTGTATTAAGGCATACAAATCAACATGCCTCTTGTCAATGAGGGACAAAAGTGGCTTTTTGTAGGCACAAAAGCCATAAACAACACGAGTAGAGACGGGATTTCTCCGAGGTAGAAAATAATGACAGAATAAATGTTTATGAGGCACTTTCTGTCACCAGCGTCTCTCACTGCGCAACCCAGACTGGGAACAACTAAATTAAACTGGCACCTAAAAGACAAGTTGATATAATTTCCACAGATTCCAGCTAAAGAAAATTGTAGCTTAAAGGTAAATCCGTCTTTCTAAGCAGACAATTAAAATGATGCTTTGTTTACGTGACGTTTTTAGTGCCTTTAAATGGAGTCCTGCCATTTACAATTAGCCTTAAATACGGAGGAACTACCACAATTGTTCCACTGCCAGAGGTGGAAGAAGAGGAGTGAGAAAGGATAATAACCATTGTCAACTAAAGCAGTATGGGAATGAGTATACCATACATATCCTATAAATACTATACTAAAAATGTAGGGACTGCTCAAGGGTTGTCCAGTACCAGTGAATAATAGGTTACTGGTATTACTGTATTACTTTGTGGGGGAGGTCAGAGGCAAGTGTCCTATAGCTACACTACTTGGAAGCGTTGCACAATTCTTAAAAAAAGCGGTATGCTGAAAAAAACTTTTCTACAAGTAAATGTACTCAGGGTGGCAAAGGTGGAAATAAAGAACCTTTACTCACCTGTCACTGATGCTTCCCATGTAGCTGGTCCCGGCTGTCAACACTTCCTGTTCTCTTTTTCAATATCTAGAAAATGCCGATTTAGTCACTCACTGTCCAGAGTGGTGGCCTGCCGTAGCCAGGGATTGGTTGAGCAGGGATTTCCTCTATGAGGGGATTAGAAATTGACACATTTAAATACTGATGATTGAAAAAAGTTGGATGCAGTTCTAGGCCTATTGCCCCTATTCCACAGGTCGTTTAGAGGAGCAAACGAGCGCTCTCAGCGCTCATTTGCTCCTCGTTCCCCGCTCGCTGCCGCCGCTATTCAACGCGGCTGCAGCGAGCGGGTGGGGGCGGCGGGGAGCTGCGGGGGGGCTGCCCGGGGGGTCGCTGATCGTCCGGGCAGCCCATAGGATATAGCAGCGTCTGCTGCCGATGCTCCTATTCAACGGAGCGACAGCAGCAGATCGATGCTATATCAGTCGCTTGTTTTTCAACATGTTGAAAAACAAGCGACTGCAACGATCAGCCGACATGAACGATGTCGGCTGATCGTTGCACTCTATTCCACCAGACGATTATCGTCCGTAGCGGCCGATATCGGCCGAATACGAACGATAATCGTTCCGTGGAATAGGGCCTTTAGGCTGTATCCAGAAGAAAGACATCTTGATCCAGCACTTGTAAGTAAAACTTCTGCTATTGCTTTACTTCAGTTTCACATAAGACAGGACTAGTCACACCATTGTGCAGTACAACCTTCAGTCTCTAAAGACGCGTTTAGGACGCACAAGCCCTTTCTCACAGACCGTGGCTGTATCCATGTTTTCCTGGACTCCCTAGAGCTGCTAACAACTTCTTCAGGGCCCGATATTCAAATGCTGAACGATCGGACTTGAGCATGCTCAGTTTGCACTCATCTTTAGTGGGGGTGAGAACAGGAAGTGCTGACAGCAGAGACTGGCACCATCTGGGGGACAGGAGGAAGGTGAGCACAGGTTTTATATATACTGGTTTGCAGCATAGTGCCATTTAAAGGGGTTATCCAGAGCTACAAAAACATGGCCACTTTCTTCCAGAGACAACACGACTCTTGTCTCAGCTTGGGCGGGGTTTTGCTGGTCAACCGCACCTGAACTGGAGACAAGAGTCGTGTTTTCTCTAAAAGAAAGTGGTTATGTTTTTGTAGCACTGGCTAACCCCTTTAAAGTAAATGACAGCTTAGCTGCATCCCTTTAAAACCAGCCCATAAGCTACAGTACATGTACACATACCATGGCACTGCCTTATATACATTGATTTTGATTTTCTTTTTTAACCCTCGACTTGATTTTACTGTTACGTTTAAACACAAATAAAACCAATGCTAGTGAGCTGCAATACTGGACACGACAGCGAACGGGCAATAGGATTTTTTTTTCTAGCAATTGTGTGTTAATAAAAATGTTCCTATTGCTTTAGTCCTAAAAGCTTTCAGTAGCTGGCACAGAATGCTGTAAGGAATAATTCACAACCTGACAGCTCTACCTCCCCAGCATTCATATGGTCTCAATTGCTTTATTTAGGAACACAGCGGTTGTTATGGCTGAGTGCAGTATACAGCTGGTATATGAGGAAGTTGTGAGCCGACCATGTGATCACTATACACGGCACTCTGATACAAGCCCACGGGATATTTACTAAGGTCATGAGCTGGATACTTTCCAGACAAACACCAGCAGCCAGGTGTTTCCTGCCCCCTCCTTCCCTAGGCATTGTTCATGAGCACAAGTCAACAGCAATTACTCTCTTCAGGCCAACATGGGCTGCAGGATTGTGTATGGAAGATCTATCACTGCTGTTAGCTGGAATAAGAGGCTGCAGGAATGATCGTGCATATACACTCACCGGCCACTTTAATAGGTACACCATGCTAGTAATGGGTTGGACCCCCTTTTGCCTTCAGAACTGCCTCAATTCTTCATGGCATAGATACAACAAGGTGCTGGAAGCATTCCTCAGAGATTTTGGTCCATATTGACATGATGGCATCACACAGTTGCCGCAGATTTGTCGGCTGCACATCCATGATGCGAATCTCCCGTTCCACCACATCCCAAAGATGCTCTATTGGATTGAGATCTGGTGACTTTGGAGGCCATTTGAGTACAGTGAACTCATTGTCATGTTCAAGAAACCAGTCTGAGATGATTCTAGCTTTATGACATGGCGCATTATCCTGCTGAAAGTAGCCATCAAATGTTGGGTACATTGTGGTCATAAAGGGATGGACATGGTCAGCAACAATACTCAGGTAGGCTGTGGCGTTGCAACAATGCTCAATTGGTACCAATGGGCCCAACGAGTGCCAAGAAAATATTCCCCACACCATGACACCACCACCACCAGCCTGAACCGTTGATACAAGGCAGGATGGATCCATGCTTTCATGTTGTTGACGCCAAATTCTGACCCTACCATCCGAATGTCGCAGCAGAAATCGAGACTCATCAGACCAGGCAACGTTTTTCCAATCTTCTACTGTCCAATTTCGATGAGCTTGTGCAAATTGTAGCCTCAGTTTCCTGTCCTTAGCTGAAAGGAGTGGCACCCGGTGGGGTCTTCTGCTGCTGTAGCCCATCTGCCTCAAAGTTGGCCGTACTGTGCGTTCAGAGATGCTCTTCTGCCTACCTTGGTTGTAACGGTTGGCTATTTGAGTCACTGTTGCCTTTCTATCAGCTGGAACCAGTCTGCCCATTCTCCTCTGACCTCTGGCATCAACAAGGCATTTCCACCCACAGAACTGCCGCTCACTGGATGTTTTTTCTTTTTTGGACCATTCTCTGTAAACCCTAGAGATGGTTGTGCGTGAAAATCCCAGTAGATCAGCAGTTTCTGAAATACTCAGACCAGCCCTTCTGGCACCAACAATCATGCCACGTTCAAAGGCACTCAAATCACCTTTCTTCCCCATACTGATGCTCGGTTTGAACTGCAGGAGATTGTCTTGACCATGTCTACATGCCTAAATGCACTGAGTTGCCGCCATTGGCTGATTAGAAATTAAGTGGTAACGTGCAGTTGGACAGGTGTACCTAATAAAGTGGCCGGTGAGTGTATTGTGGGCAGCTATTTTACTTTTTTGCTTTTGAATAGGGATGGTCCGAACCTGCCGAGGTTCGTTCCAGACGGTCCACCCGCTGTATCCACCCACTGCACGGAGCGGGCAGACAGCGGGAATCTGAAGCCGAGCGTTCGGGTTCAAACGAACCCGAACCTCGGCAAGTTCGGACCATCCTTACTTTTGAATAGATAATTTAATGAAAGACACTAAAGGCTGATTATGTTATTTAAATGGGGATCCGAACAGATGATGTCACCATCAAGTCCTGTTGCTCCTATTGACTCGCACGTGTCAATTATTTTCTGCACAGTTCCTAGACTCCTGTTGAAGTCTATAGGAGTAGGGCTGCAGGCATTTCAGCGCTGGTCTGCTTCCTGGCACTCCTCCTAGAATATGTAGAAAAGCTGGATCCAATTCTAGGAAACTTCTCCCAGTTTCCCAGGATTGGATCCAGGTTTTCCCCGGCACCAGGAGCAGCACTGAATGGCCGGCGACTTGATGAGCGGAGTACAGATGTAACAAAGCGCATTGCTTTGTTTAGATCAGCGGTTTGCTCATCTCTACTCCCAATGTTTCTACATCTTCTACATATAGTTGATATATCTGTTTCACCTTGCAATAATATGATTAAATCATTCAGTCCCTATATAGCAGGCCAGCAGGTGTTAATCAGAATTTGTTATTAGCTAAAAATAGTTGGGTTGGTCTAGGAATAGGAAAACCACGCCCGCACTAGTTTTGGCTGCCAAAAACAGAAACAAAACATTTTTTTTTCCTTTTTCATGCAATCAAAAGGAAAGGTTTTCTGCCAACATACGAGAACATTTGTCAAAAACAAAACAATTTTAAGGGCGCACTAATATTAGAAAGTGACATATCTTTTACTGGTCAGATGGTGGTTACTTATTTTTTTATTTTGTCATGCCGATCCATGTAAAACTAAATTAGTTACCCTAAGTTATACTGCAGTTTTTCTATGTGCTGACCTCTAGTGGCCAAACAGCTTTCCACTGCAGACTGAAAGTTCTCACTTTATAACCTACAGTTAAATTTTATATGATCATTTTTTTAAATCAATTTTAGGCTAACATTAGGCTATTCTGGCTTACAAGAACAATGTTGTTTTCTGTATAATACAACATTTTCTGACATAATGTCTACATTATTTCATTACTGTTTTTAATAAATAAATAATAATAAAAAAAGCGCCATTGGTCATGTAATTAACACCATAAAGATCAACACAGTTAAAGGGGAAGTCTGCCCATGAGGGAAAAAAAATTTTGAAAACTGTAAGAGCAGGTGTTAACAAACTATCCAGACTCACGTCTCCCTCCCCAGTGCTGGATCGCCACTATAGAACCCCTGCCGGACTCCGGGATCTCCTGCAGAGCCGACGTCACTACTTGGGAAGCCGCTGCAGGCCCTGGGATGTCATCACAACTTGGGGGAAAATGACTTCTTGTGGGGGTCCCAGAGCCTGTCAGGCAGCGAGGTAAGCAATAATTGATTGGTCCCTCCCATGCCAGCTCAGAGATTATGCTAATGGATGGACTTCTCCTTTAAAGCATACCTGCTGACCAGATTGTAGAAGAATTCCACTCAGCAGCCGAAAGTTTAGGTATCCATGGAGATGACCACGGCACACTTCATTCTGATTCGATTGGGGTCACGCACATTACCGTCTCTGTGTGGCCGTACCCATATACCTAACCTTCCTACTTAAAACTGTAGGAATAAAGTGCACCACTCTTGTCTCCAGTTTGGGTGCAGGTTTTGTAACTCAGTTCTATTGAAGTGAATTAAGCTTAATTGCAAACCACACATGAACTGGAGACAAGATTTGTGCTGTCTCTGTAAGAAAGTAGGCATGTTTTTCTAATGCCGGATTACCCCTTTAATCTTATGGATAAAGGTCTAGGATAGCTTGCCATTTATTCTTGTACATATCTGCTCATTTTTCAGCTAAGTAGGCAGTCCTACACAGTTACTGACAGTTATCAGTGTATGTGTTCCTATAAAGAGAGCTGCCAGTCACTGAGTAGGACCACCCACTTGACTACCTCAGTACCACAGTAAGTTTCTGGTGAGATCCTCATTTAGTTATAGTCTGGCCGGCATTTTTAGCTAAAACCAGGAATGGAACTGACAGAGTAAAATATGCCAACCTTAGATTTTCTCTATCCGTTCCACTTTAGTACAAACCGAAATACTCTGTGTGACCCCATTTTCTCTATTTCAAAGTAGAACTAGAGAAGGAAAAGTAAACTCCAAGACACCAACTTGGCTAGTAAGTTTCTTTGAGGAGGCAGGGAAGAATGGCTGGTAAGCCAATTTCCAGAATGTAGGTCATTTACACTGTGACCAACACTGATAAGAAGTTGTTGCTTCCGGGTGAGAAAGTAAAGCCCAACTCCTATCAAGTCTGTCATGCCGCATTAAACTGTAATTCCCGGGAGATATCTCTCAAACCTTTTAGCTGCCTGTACAAGGCCAGAACGCGCCTATAAGGGATCTCAGTACTCAACACTCAAGTTACCAGGGAGAATTGGTCACAGGAATTTAATTTGGTATGGAATATTTCAAAGAAATTAGCTTAGATTTTTCCTAGAACATTTTATGACAATTTATACAGAAATATTAAGGAGCGATAGAGCAGAGGATTAATATATTAATTTCTGCTCTACGGTCACAGAATTTTATTCGGTCATTTAAGTTATAGGCTCAATGGATTTTACAAACCCCACACCATCAGGCATGTTAGGGTTGAACACTGCCAGACGTCTGCAAATCAAATTGTAACAAAAAATAAAGATATGGATATAGCGAGAGAGCATGCACTGCTGCAAATAGGTTGTTTAGAACTAGAAAAAGTCACTTTTTTCCTGGACCATGGCTATTCTTGTTCATAGGTGTCTGGTTTTGCTGTATTCACTTCACTAATGGCCCTATTCCACGGAACGATTATCGTTCATTTTCGGACGATATCGAACGCTACGGACGATAATCGTTCCGTGGAATAGAGTGCAACGATCAGCCGACATCGTTCATGTCGGCTGATCGTTGCAGTCGCTTGTTTTTCAACATGTTGAAAAACAAGCGACTGATATAGCAGCGATCTGCTGCCGTCGCTCCGCTGAATAGGAGCATCGGCAGCAGACGCTGCTATATCCTATGGGCTGCCCGGACGATCAGCGATCCTCCGAGCAGCCCCCCCGCAGCTCCCCGCCGCCCCTCCCGCACTCACCCGCTCGCTGCAGCCGCGTTGAATAGCGGCGGCAGCGAGCGGCGAACGAGGAGCAAACGAGCGCTAATAGCGCTCGTTTGCTCCTCTAAAACGGCCCGTGGAATAGGGCCATTAGTGTGATTATCGTTTAAAGATTCGCTATAACGATCGATCACTAGTAAAAAATTAGCAATTTTGAGATATTTACATTCACTGATTACTGTTATGAACGATCGCTGTTATTTTGTTATATGTTAGCTAATCGTTCCTCAGGAAAACATGTTTTATCAGTGAACTACTTATTACACGAGCAGACATGCAAGCGATCGGCGAACTACCAACAATAATTTTTTTAACATGTTGAAAGACAAAAATTTATGATTTTTCGTTCATCGTTTGATCGTTGAGTGTGAAAGATAATTTTAGCTCATTTTAGTTTGTTATAGCAAATTTTTAACCAATAATCATTCCAGGTAATAGACTGAGCTGCAATACCAGAAGCAGCCCATGGACTAGAGTGGCGCTGTTTCGGGGGAATAAAGAATTTCTCAAATACTCTGGGGTTTCAGCGAATAAATGTTATACCTTGCATAAATTTCTCATTGCTTTCAACATGCCATTGCTTACTGTTCTCTCATACTGCCTTAAATTGATATTATAGTACCCATAAGTACTAACCAAACCAGTGAGAGTCACCCATTTTTAGACAGATATTTTGGAGTTTACACAGGCTGACCATGTGAAGTGAGCTGTGCTAGAAATGCTCCTTTGGCCGAAAATTAGCCCATGGCCACATGAATGATACAATGATAGTTTGTGCAGCTTGGCCACACGACTAGTTGTTCCTCCTGAAGGCACTGCAAACGATTTCGCCGATTGGCACTTGCTTGCGTCCTTGCACAGTCCCATATTGGGCTGTGTAAAAAGATCCTTAGGCACAGCTAGTACAAGATAGTATTCTTTCTTTTGGAGGCAAGAGAATTTGCGTACTTTTTCCTTGTGCAGCATTGCCTGAGCCTTGGTTTAAGAGTAACTTGGATTAAGAGTGTTTTGTAAGAACTCAGTCTTTCAAAATTGTGACTTGGTTTAAGAGCATTGCTTTGGTTTAAGAGTTCCCTGTACTGGGAGGAGCAGGAGTGGCAGAGGGGAATGGTTTAAATTGGGGGGTCTACAGCCCTGTACTCTGACCCAGGAAATCTCCCTCACCTTCCAAATCATAGCAGATCCACTTCAGGCTGGGGCTTACATCAGGGGACAGGACTATGGAGGTAATCTCTTCATAGCTATAACCACTCTCTCCCCGGACAGAGTGCTGCATGTATGTGCCCACATCTGTCCTGCTCATTCCTTCATTGTACTATGCTACTACATTATGGGGATTTGCAGTTCCATCCTGTATCTACAAACTGCTACTGTTTTTCAAGATTATGCACTTACTATACATTATACACCACATGCTGATTGCTATACTGTACAGTAACGTATAATATCACATATTCAGCTGTTTTTAAATGTTTGTTTCATTTCATTTACATGTTATTCAGAATGAAAAATAATTTTTGAGGTGTGGAACCAACTGTCTGTCTGCATATCAATAATTTCTTATGGGAAAATTTGCTTAGGTTTCATAGTGATTTGGATTACAAGCACGGTCCTGGAACCAATTATGTTCATAATCCAAGGCACCACTGTAATTTACAAATTTATATAACTTTCTGAAACCAGTTGATTTGAAAGAAAAATATTTCTCCGGATAACCCCTTTAAGTCAGAATAGCCCGTTCACAGCCAAAACCTCTACTGAGTGACAGCAATCGGTCGTTTATAATGCAGTCACCTGCTGTATACACACACGCTGCTATGGAGCGTGGCACCAGTCATTTAGCCTCTGGCATTATTATCCCGTTTTAGTACTTCTATAATGTTAATGTGCAGATAAAAGACTCTCTGTGTCTAATAGCTGTGGAGATTGCCATTATGATGTTCCAAGCATTAAAGGAGAGACAGACTTTTATCCTGTCCAACAACTCCTAGGCCCTGACACCGAGGAGCGTCATCTATCAATGTTCATGCCGGCTTCTTTTCCTCCTCCTTTTATGACATCTCATCCTTCATGTCTCACTTGCAGAGATTTGGAGGATGTGAAAAGACTTCTTGGCAGTTAAGCACAATGTAACAGCTGTAAGTGTTTAGCTTGTCAAGAACAGTGACTTACAGCCCGGGAGACAATGCTTCATCACCGCAGAGGACAGATTGCAAGTCGATTTCTGAAGCCAACATAAAAAAATAACTAGAAACCCCAGTCTATTGGCTTGAGAAGCCCCAGACGGGGCCTTTCATCTATTACTGCTCAAGACCACATTAAGAGATTGCTGCATATGTAACATCCGCAGATACATATAAAGAGGCTGTAACCAGACCTTATTTCCGGTAGATCAGAAGCACAGTCTGCCACAGTCTGCTAAGCAATGGTTGAGTGACAACCAGCAAAGACAAAGCCTACATAAAGCCAAGAATAGTTTTCCCAGCGATAGCATATGATAGCAATGAATACCAATGAATGGTAGCGTGGGTTCTCTCAGGTGTGCATTTGCCGGAGTGGGCGTGCCTTACAGCAGTGACGCGACGTTTCGGGGTCGCCCCCTTACTCATGCAAATAAACGACTAAACGTGAGTCAAACACTTTCTTCTTCTTTTTGATATATGAGAAGTCACAAGATTCCTTGCAATTGATTATTGTACTACCGTATACATGATGTCTAAAGTACACCACAAATGATCCGAGAAATGTAACCAATGGTTTTGCTCTTAGAAACGCCAAAAGTTACAGCAGCAAATGACAATTTTATAGTGTTACATTAGTGATTCTGTACAGAATAGTCTTCAAAGAGCATGAGCATCAGTAGGATCCACCAACAATCCCCGCACAATCTCAATACTCTAAACCCTTAGCTCTGCTGAGACATGGCTTCTCACATGGCCACCAACACAGAGAGGAGTAGCAGTTAAATAGTTGCATGTTTTTTGTACAGGAAGTTTTGCATTTACTGCTTGGCCACCCCTGACACTTGGTATATAAACACTGATCAATGTAATGTCTTTGTGACAAGCGGATTTGACAGCTCAGAGGGACAGGAATAGACAAATGTGATTAGATATGCACAGCACACACTGTGGTTAATGTATAGTTCCAGACCTGCCAAGTACAATGCAGGGAGATCAAAGAAACAGATGAGGACCGTGACTGATGAGAGATGTAAACATACAGGAAAACAAATCTCTTCGAGAGTTTAATTGTGTCTTTCTGCGACATATACAGAACTTGAGGCAGCCGCCATATTATAAGTTAAACCTAATAGGTTTTTAAAAGTGTGAAATACCAATTCATATATATATATATATATATATATATATATATATATATATTTTTGCTCCCCCAGCTCTATCTCATCTCAGTTGTATGCTTGGGTTTACCCACTGAATAGAGTTGTTACAGTATATATACTGCAGAAACATGTTATATACACTCACCAGCCACTTTATTAGGTACACCATGCTAGTAACGGGTTGGACCCCCTTTTGCCTTCAGAACTGCCTCAATTCTTCGTGGCATAGATACAACAAGGTGCTGGAAGCATTCCTCAGAGATTTTGGTCCATATTGACATGATGGCATCACACAGTTGCCGCAGATTTGTCGGCTGCACATCCATGATGCGAATCTCGCGTTCCACCACATCCCAAAGATGCTCTATTGGATTGAGATCTGGTGACTGTGGAGGCCATTTGAGTACAGTGAACTCATTGTCATGTTCAAGAAACCAGTCTGAGATGATTCTAGCTTTATGACATGGCGCATTATCCTGCTGAAAGTAGCCATCAGATGTTGGGTACATTGTGGTCATAAAGGGATGGACATGGTCAGCAACAATACTCAGGTAGGCTGTGGCGTTGCAACGATGCTCAATTGGTACCAAGGGGCCCAAAGAGTGCCAAGAAAATATTCCCCACACCATGACACCACCACCACCAGCCTGAACAGTTGATACAAGGCAGGATGGATCCATGCTTTCATGTTGTTGACGCCAAATTCTGACCCTACCATCCGAATGTCGCAGCAGAAATCGAGACTCATCAGACCAGGCAAGGTTTTTCCAATCTTCTACTGTCCAATTTCGATGAGCTTGTGCAAATTGTAGCCTCAGTTTCCTGTTCTTAGCTGAAAGGAGTGGCACCCGGTGTGGTCTTCTGCTGCTGTAGCCCATCTGCCTCAAAGTTGGACGTACTGTGCGTTCAGAGATGCTCTTCTGCCTACCTTGGTTGTAACGGTTGGCTATTTGAGTCACTGTTGCCTTTCTATCAGCTCGAACCAGTCTGCCCATTCTCCTCTGACCTCTGGCATCAACAAGGCATTTCCGCCCACAGAACTGCCGCTCACTGGATGTTTTTTCTTTTTCGGACCATTCTCTGTAAACCCTAGAGATGGTTGTGCGTGAAAATCCCAGTAGATCAGCAGTTTCTGAAATACTCAGACCAGCCCTTCTGGCACCAACAACCATGCCACGAACTGCAGGAGATTGTCTTGAGCATATCTACATGCCTAAATGCACTGAGTTGCCGCCATGTGATTGGCTGATTAGAAATTAAGTGGTAACGTGCAGTTGGACAGGTGTACCTAATAAAGTGGCCGGTGAGTGTATAAGGTGCATGCATTTTTTTTTTTCTTCATTTTGTTGCTTTCTATGGGCAAAGCTATACGACAGCCCAGAGTTATAGTTACATGAGATACTCTAATGGAATCTTCCACATATGCAGCCCCCTTACATACACAGACAGAATGGTTTAAAAGTACAGCACTTCACTATATAAGTAGAATTACTTATCTTGAGTTACATCCAGAGCTGTGTCTGTAAATAAAAGATTATAGATTCCAAAAAAAAATTATGCACCTTACATATAACATGTTGCTGCAGTAGTACCAATGGGTACTACAGGTCCCAGTCCACTGGTCACCCACCTCACACTCCTGAGGTGGGTGACCAGTGGACTGGGACCTGTAGTACCCATTGGTATTGGTAACTTGCATCCTGATATGTTTTTGCACATGTGCATTATTCTGAGCAGCGTACTGTAGCAGCAAGCACTGGCACTTTACTCTTTGCACCTTATGCTGTAGGAATGTTTACATATGCCTTATATTAGTATCTATGTGGATGCATTGTCACTTTTATAACTTGTCCCAGCAATCTGGTCCCCCGCCTCCCCAGGTCTTGTTTTTAATGTTGCATGTGTGTTTTTCTCTGTATACTATTTAATAAAGTGAATTATGGTATTGATATCATTTAGTCCTGATTGAGTCTCTTTTGGGGTTTCCCTTATCTTTTTTTTTGGTGTGGCAGAACAAGTAATATAGTCTTTGAACCTTTGTGTCATGCTCTGCCCTATCAGGTCCTACACTAAATAAAATGAAAACTGTCCCTTTAGGGTACCTTCACACGAACCGGATCCGCAGCGGATTTGACGCGATTTGCAGCGAAATCCGCTGCGAATCCAGGTATAGTGAGGTTCTATGGGGTCCCATACCCGCAGCAGATATGTGACCCGGCCCCCGGCCCATACATTACCTGCTCGGAGCCGCGGCTGTGTGAAGCTCGCGGCTCCCCTTGCTTCCCATCAGCCAATCAGTGCTGCTGTGCTCTGATTGGCTGATGGGGAGCCAGGAGCTTCACACAGCCGGGGCACCGAGCAGGTAATGTATGTTGTGGGCTGGGGCTGTGGGAGGCCGGAGGTTAAAGGGGCCGGGTCACATATCTGCAGCAGAATGAAAATTCCGCTGCGGGTATGGGACCCCATAGAACTTTACTATACCCGGATCTGCGATTTGCAGCGAAATCCGCTGAAGATCTGGTACGTGTGAAGGCATCCTTAAAGAGGTTTCTCCATATCAGAGTAGGCCGCTCATCTCTATTAAAAGCTACAATGGAGATAGCCATGTTAAAGTAAGACTTCTTCAGAAACTGAACCAAGAGGGATTAACAGAAAGACATCATTCAGTCTACTTATGTCTCAAAAGCATTTTAATATGATTGTAGGAAGAGAGAGTCATGCCACTTGGAATCCATCAAAGTATTCGTATGCTACTTCAAATTACATGGAAATTCATTTAACTTTATCTCCAATCCTAGGATATTCAATGTATAACATTTAGAATTTTTGTCTGTAATCCCGGCAGCCCTAGTGTGCAGACTAGAAGACGTATACTACAAATGAGGAACAATAACTAAGAACTTGAATCCAGCCTTTAGGTAAAAACATCATATAAAATGTAAGTATTTCTAGAAGAGAAGACATATACAAGGCATCTATAGATTAGTTGCTTTGTGTAAAGTGTCTTGTTAGACATTCAGCCATCTGCTCAGCTAAAGGGTTAACAGTGTTTTGTGTGACATACTAATGCTTTTCTCACCTGCATCTGCTTGTTCTGCACCATACTATTACAATCCCCCCAGGTACCCAGCACAAGTGAACGAGATGGATTGAGGACAATGGAGGGGATAGTTGTGACCTCATTCCTGCCCTGTCTTAAGATTTCATCTCTATCAAGTTGTGTTTTTACAAGATCCCTGGGTCGTGACTCACGACAAACAATGAAAGAAAAATACACATGTTATCGGATCTGGAGCAGGTGAGGCTCCCAGGGCTTTATATAGAAAATGACCTTAAAGTATCAGTAATGCCCAGAGCACCAGTTAGTTTTTTCCGCTATATTACATCACTGACATTTTGGTCCCTTTGTCATGTCCCCAATGTTTCAAAATGTAGCCATCTGACAGGTGATGGCAAGAAAATATTACTTTACTTAAAGTAGTAGATAAATGGAGCAAATTTCAGCAGATGTGGTAGGTAAATGTATAGAAACTAAACGTAAACATTCATGGGACAAACATATCTATTCTAAGGTAATAAGAAAGGAAATAATTTAAGGGCAAAATAGATAAACTTTCACTGCCGGACATCATCTGTGATTGTGATGTCCTACCATTACCTGTGTCTGGTTGTCTTGCTCTCCAATATGGTTCCTCTTGGTATCCTGTTCTCTAGTCCAGATCCTGAATGGCCAGTTTCTAAGGCCCATTTACACGGCTGGACACTGCCGCAATGCAAGGGCTGGTCAGCGAGGTTGGCACTGAGCACAGGTACAGTTGATTCTTTACTTTGCAAGTTTGTCTGCTCTGTATTGCACTCTGCTGCTCTTCCCCACACCTCTGCCTGCCACTGACTGCTTGAATGAACCACCACTTGTGTCTTGGTATTGTTTTTTATTACGTGTACGCAGAAAGGGGGATTAAGTTAGCAAAATATTTGCAGTTGTTAAAGGGATTGTCCAGGAATATGAAACTATGGATTAGAGATGAGCGAACCTGGAGCATGCTCGAGTTGATCCAAACCCGAACTTTCGGCATTTGATTAGCGGCGGCTGCTGAACTTGGATAAAGCCCTAAGGCTATGTGGAAAACATGGATAACATGGATAAAGTCATTGGCTATATCCATGTTTTCCAGATGTTTGAGCTTTATCCAAGTTCAGCAGCCCCAGCTAATCAAATACCGAATGTTCGGGTTCAGATCGACTCGAACCCGATTCGCTCATCTCTACTATGGATACTTTCTTCCAAAAACATGGATACTTTCTTCCAAAAACAGCACCACATCTGTCTACAGGTGGTATTGCAGCTCATCCCAATATACTTAAATGGGGCTGAGCTGCAATACTGTACCCAACCTATGGACAGGTGTGGCACTGACAGAGAGCAGCATTTTTTGCTAATCCTGGACAGTCCCTTTAGGGGTGAAGAATAGTGATGAGTAAATGTTAGTTCAAACCGGAACGCTTGGAATTCGACTCCTAGAGGGTCTGGAGAAGTTGGATGCCTAGGGAGTCTTGGAAAATATTGATAAAGCAATAGGCTGTATCTAGGTTTTCCTGGCAGCCCTAAGGCTGCACCCAATTAATCCAGACACCAGGAGTCAAATGCCTAGCGTTCGGATTTGAACCAACATTGCCGAACCCAAGCGTTAAGCAAGTTTGCTTAACACTAGCAATGATTGGTATATCTATTAAAGGAGAATTCCGGTGAAATTTTTTATTAAAGTATTGTATTGCCACCCAAAAGTTATACAAATCACCAATATACACTTATTACGGGAAATGCTTATAAAGTGCTTTTTTCCCTGAACTTACTACTGCATCAAGGCTTCACTTCCTGGATAAAATGGTGATGTCACGACCTGACTCCCAGAGCTGTGCGGGCTGTGGCTGCTGGAGAGGATGATGGCAGAGGGATGCTCAGTGTCCCTCCAGTGCCCTCAGTGTCCCTCTGCCATCCTTCTCTCCAGCAGCCACAGCCCGCACAGCTCTGGGAGTCGGGTCGTGACATCAACATGTTATCCAGGAAGTGAAGCCTTGATGCAGTAGTAAGTACAGGGAAAAAAAGCACTTTATAAGCATTTCCCATAATAAGTGTATATTGGTGATTTGTATAACTTTTGGGGGGCAATACAATATTTTAATAAAAAGTTTCACTGGACCTCTCCTTTAAGCCCCACTTACTTCAATGGAGCTGAGCTGCAATTCCTGACACAACCCATTGACAGGTGTGGGCGCTGTTCCTGGCAGAAAGCAGCCATGTTTTTCTAATCCTGTGCAGGCTCTTTAACTTTTGTACCAGGAAAAGTTCAGCAACATCTTCAGGCATTCACTGCGAATTAGATTTGCTTGGTGCTGCTCCCAAACTCAAATAGTTCCAGCTCATAAAAGAAGAAGATCAGGTAATAATGATAATAACATTTCCTGAATAACTCTAAAGATTTAGTCTCCCTTCAAGGACCGAGGAACAGAGGAAACCTAGTTAGACTTCATTTCAAGAATATTTAGCAATTTCTGTTTCATGTGATTTATGAACAGAAAGTTTCTTCAGGTCATATTTTAAGGAACAGCTAAGGCTCCTTTACACGGGCAAACAGCGGCCAATACGAGCACGGATCGATTATATACAAGTTGACAACTGTCGCTTTAATAGGACAATTTACATTGGTTGTTGGGAGTGATGTGCTGTACACATGACTGCTAGAATAGCCCTTCACTTTCATTATTGTTGGCAGCATACCATCAGGTTTCTTGTAGGCTATTACACAAAGCGATTATCGTCCGTACTTGGCCGATTACTAACCACTCTGGCCGATAATCTGTTGGTGTAAAAGGAATTGTTCATAGGCAACGATCAGCCGGCATGCATGATGTCGACGGATCACTGTCTTTGAACATGTTCAAAAAGAACGTCAAGAATAGCAATGATCTGCTGGCCATAGCTCTGCGTAATAGGAGCAGCGGCAGCAGACCACTGCTATCTTCTGTGCGCCATCCAGATGATCTTAAGACTGCCAGGAAAGCCCCCCCCTTACTGTTGGCGTGTGTAATAACACCGACAGTGAGCAGGGAATGAGGAGCAAATGAGATCTGACCTGACAGGTTTGCGCTCACTTGCTCCTTAATAGCAGGCCGTGTAATAGGGCCCGAAATGACCAACACAGCTGTTGTACAGCCTGATAGCGTCTTCATTTGTTACCAGTAGGTTATGTAGGGCCCATTGCCTTGCGTTTACAAGTGATGTGTTGGCAACAATAGCAAACTGATGTACCGATCGTTCAGTGGCCCAGCCCCACAATTGATCTTGCCTTGTCAAGACAGCAACCCGTTCATGTAAAAGGGCCCTTAGGATTATACATTAATCTTCTTATAAGATAGACCTTAAAGCAACTCCGTACCCACAATCTGACCCCCGCCCCCAAACCAATTATACAGTCAGATAGCTGCTTTTAATCCATGATCTGTCCTGGGGTCCTTTCGGCAGGTGATGCAGTTATTGTCCTAAAAAAACAACTTTTAAACTTGCAGCCCTGTGTCAAATTGGTGTGGCTAGGAGTACCCATGCCCTAGGATTGCGACACCCCTCAGTCCCTCCTCCCCGCCCTCTTCATTATTAGGAATGCCCCTAGAACAATTTTTCCAATTCATCACCTGTCTGAACACTGCACAGGTGCTGGCTTGTTAAGACATCTCTGCAGTGTTGAGACAGGTGATGAATAGGAAAAATCCTGCCCAGGGGCATTCCTAATGATGAGGAGAGTGGGGCGTTGCAACCCTGGATCATGGGTCCTCCAAGCCACACCAATTTGACACAGGGCTACAAGTTTAAAAGTTGTTTTTTAGGACAATAACTGCATCACCTGCTGAACGGACCCCAGGACAGATCTTGGCCTAAAAGCAGCTATCCGAAGGTACAAATGGTTTGGGAGGGTCAGATTGTGGGTACAGAGTCGCTTTAAGGGGAACCTGCCAGGTTGTTTATGGACCCTAAACCACTACCAAGCCTTAACCCCTAGACGACCCTGGACGTAGGGTTACGTCATGGAAGTCTGTCCCCAGACGACCCATGACGTAACCTTACGTCATGGGTGTTATTCCCGCTATGAAGCGCGCTCCGGAGCGGAGCGCGCTTCATAGGAGGTGGGGGCCGGCTGCAGTGAGCAGCCGGGACCTCACCGGCAATGACACGCTGCAGCGATCGCGCTGCCGCGTGTTATTAACCCCTTAAACGCCACGATCGCGGCGCGACCGCGGCGTTTAAGTGTAAGTGACAGGGGGAGTCCCCTGTCACTTACCGATCGGGACCCCCGCAGTGTGACTGCGGGGGTCCCGATCGTTGAAACGGACTGCTGGAGGTCTCTTACCTGCCTCCATGCGGTCCGATCGGCGATCTGCTACACTGAGCCTGCACAGGCAGGCTCAATGAGCAGATCGCCGATAACACTGATCAATGCTATGCCTATGGCATAGCATTCATCAGTGTAGAAATCAGACTAATCTATTTACAAGTCCCCCAAAGGGACTTCAAAAGTGTAAGAAAAAAAAAGTTCAAAACACTATTACACTACCCCAAAACCCCTCCCCCAATAAAAGTCTAAATCACCCCCCTTTCCCATTATATAAATAAAACATATAAAAATGAATAAATAGATAAACATATAATATATCATAGCGTGCGTAATTGTCCGATCTATTAAAATATAACAAGCGTCATTGCGACCGGTAAACGGCGTACACGAAAAGAGGGGAAAAAGTGCGCAGATTACCGATTTTATGTTACATTATATATTAAAAAAAATCAATAAAAAATGATCAAAACGTCCGATCTTCACAAATATGGTATTAATAAAAACTAGAGATCATGGCGGAAAAAATGACACCCCATACAGCCCCATAGGTGAAAAAATAAAACCGTTATAAGCGTCACAATAGGCCCATTTTATTAATATTTAATTGCCAAAAAAAAGGATTTCATAAAAAAAATATATATATAACATTAGAGAATCTGTGTAACCTGCATATGGTTGTGTTCAGACTGACCTATAGAATAATAGTATCATGTCGCCTTTACCATATAGTGCATTACGTAGACACAGGAACTCCCCAAACGTTACCATATTGCATTCTTTCTTACGATTTCACCTATTTATATCTTCATAAATAATATATTTGGAATTCCATCATACATGTTATGGTAAAATGAATGACGCCATTACAAAGTACAACTATTCCTGTAAAAAACAAGCACTTACATGGCTTGTAGATAGAAAACTGAGAGTGCTAGAGCTCTTAGAAGGGGAGGAGGGAAAAACGAAAGCACTAAGATCAAAATTTGCGCGGTCCACTGGGTCATTTTGGGCCTGGTCCTCAAAGGGTTAAAGAGTTACCATTTAAAAAAAAAAAAAGCTTTTGACATGTCACACAGAAATGTCAAATTTTTGATTTGTCGGAGTCTCAGTTCTGAGACCCCATTAATCTTCTGCTCAATTTGTCTCGTTGCAGGAAATGTGCTCCATAGAAGTTTATAGAGACCAACTCCTGCAATGAGTCTGATCAAGCAATGAACCAAAGAGAGAAGTGCACAACATCATCAGCGAGACTGAGTGTGCATGGTTTCGTCTGCGCTCAGTGACCAGGTAGATATGAACGAACTTGCCAAAAGTTCGGTTTTGCATGAACCCAAACGATTAGCACTTCAATCCTGCTGCCTGGAGAAGGCAGAAGATACGGTTGCATCCACCTTTTGTAGGCAGCGGGATTTAAATGCCAATCGTTCAGGTTTTAAACTTTTGGCAAATTTCTTCATCTCTAGAGGATATACACCTGCCACCTCCCATCTCATAAGATATATTTCTGCAAAGTGGATATACAGGAAGTGAGCATGGGGGAGCAAAAGGCTTGAGCTGTCTTCTCCTTCCTGAACAGCCCCTTTAAAGTGTTACGGTCACTTAAAAAAAAAAACTTTTGACATGTTTAGTGACCTAGATCCACAATTGATTGATAGAGTGAAATGCTTAGGTAAACTCTTCCCTCAGCTCTAAGGCTTGCTACGATTTCCATCCCCTTGCAGGAGATGGTCTCTATTTAATTACAATAGAGATTGTCTCTTGTGGCAAGATGAAAAAACGTAGCGAGACTTAAAGTGAAGCACTTAGCTGTGCGCTTCTTCCGCCTCTATTTAACAAATGGTGAGAATATGAACACTTACACTCCTATTGAATCCCTGTGTCATGCTCCACCCATAGGGAGCCAGGTAGGATCTGGTGTGGGCCTTTGGAGGTAATTTGTATATAGTTATAAGTTATAGAGGTTACTACAGAATGCAAAGAGCACACATTATATCTCCTTAGACTCCATGCTTGCACTGGTTTATTACTAAGTACAGATTTATCAAAACATAATTACGGCATAATTATAATAATAATAATAGAAAAAAAGGGAAAGCTACAGCAACAAAAGCTTCAAGTACTAGTAACCCAATAAATTCTTATGGGTCCAAGGCCAATGAGAACTGACCAAAACGAACAGAATTTTGCAAATTTAATTACAAAACTCGAAGTATTTGCATTGGTGCTGATCACAGAACAGCATAATATATACAAGTCCTTATATTACAAGATCACATGAGAAGGGGATCCGCTGTGATCCAAGTCACGGGAATCAATAAGCATCGTCATCATCCACTTCACAGCCGTAATCTGAAAGAAAGCAAAATGTTACACTTAATGCTTGGCCATGTAACAATGGTGGTGAGGAAGAAAGAATCCATGGTATTGTACTGTTAATCATGGGATTTATGTTCAGATTAATTCCCTGCATGCCATAAACACAACATGGAGACACTATTATGGCCGGCTGATATACGGACTCGCCGTAAGGCTGCTTTAGGGTGTGTAAATTCTTTTTTACTACCTCTTTAGCTCTATTTGGGGTAGTTAAATAGAGAAAGCTAAATATCTGGAAAACGTGCAGCTATATTACAAAAGGATCTTTGTAAAATAAGGTTTTGTAAGTTTATCCTTCAGCTATTTTTGGTAAAGGGTAGTACTTGGCTGGATGTGCTGTCATCACTGCACCAGAGCTACGGAGGGCATATAATTGGCAAGTACAATTTTTTGTTCACATTTCCTGCCATTAGACCAGTTAAAGGTCCCCATACACTTTCAATGACTGACAATCCGTTATCTCTCCCATCCGCCCCATACACAGGAACGTTTGGCATCGGCAAGCATTCCTGTGTTCTCTGAGGGGAGGGGTAAGCCACAGGGTGAGAGCTGCGGCTTATCTCTACAAGTTCAAAGGGTTCAGGCAATGATTTTCCATCATGCTCGACCTCTATCATCACTGACATCATCTGTCACGCCATACACCTTAGAGCGACAGCAAAACTTGTCACGAGGACCTTTACACTCGCAGACAACCACTTTAGCCTCTTACAGTGATGGGGGAGTGGGGGACAAGGGGAGAGTTGTAGAGGGTAATAGATATAGGTGTTAGCCCATGCCACCTGGCTCCAGAGATACAGATCAGATACTGGCTTTATGTTACTTTATAGCTATACTTACCGTGGCCTCCTAGCAGCTCAAGTGCGCTGACACAATGCTCCTGCTCCTCCTCCTCCTCTTCTTCTTCCTCCACCTCTTCCTCAGGGTTATAGGTCACTGGTCCACTCTCCACTACTACTGCCTGGCTCTCTACAGGACTGCTAGATTCCTACAAAATGACAAACAACTCCATGGGTCTTTGAATAAAGGAAAAAAATCTTAATCTGTTGTAAAATTGCATTATTAAAGTGATACTGTCACCCCCCTTACTCTAAGTGCAGTGGACAATGTCACCTAAGTAAGGCTCCAGGGGAAAGAGGGCCTAACAACTGCCGCGAAGCCCCACCTAGGTGACACTGTTAACCGATACAATGATGCTATTTTATACCAAAGACACAACACAGACAAGTTTCATACAGGTATAAATTGAATGAGCAACATCTAAGCTTGTGGATGGTGCTGAGAACCGCACATAGAGTAAGGGGGTAACAATATTTAAAACTACTCACTCCCGGTTTGGACCCAAAATACTATGTGACAATGTGGCCTGGTTTACGTACCCCGATAACACACCCATACAAGAAGCTGTTGGACTGGCACAGGATACAGTCCGAGCACCTCCAGAATCTAGGCTCCAGCTGTCCTCAGACTATACAGTACATACGTAATATAATGCTCTGATCACAGTGGCAGCACACATGCACCCTGACCATATCTTCTATTGTTGGGGTCCTGGTTTTACATGTTCTGGGGAGAAATGTATCCATTGACCACAATGCAAAGCATTCCCAACCATCTACACTTGACAGCTGAATAGTTGCTGTTAGTGATGACAACCACCAAGGGTTTTCCAGCATTAGATGCAATGCATATATGGAAGATAATCTAAATCTGAACAATTATAACCTAGAAAAAAAATTGAAAATGTTTTCATACACACAAATTAATGGCACCCAACAGGGAAGGTTGACTCCATAAATGCTCAGTAAACTCTGCCCAAATTACACAGTTCTCGTGTTGGCCATACACCACCAACTACCCATCTCCCCGACTAAATTATAAATAACCTTCAGACTGGCTGAGTGTGAATTATTACCTACCATAAAGACTGAGAATAAGCTCCTGACAGTCACCTCTTGCTGTGATCACCTTACAGCACTTCAGGTTTTGCTTTATTTTGACTGCAGACATCTGGATGCCCCGTACATATGGGGGTGTCAGAGGGAAGGGTCACTCTTTAACTTATGTGTATGGCCTCCTTTACTCTATTTCACTTGGGAAAGCAGCCGTTCTCCAGAGCTGTTCTGCCCATAATAGAATGTATTTGATCCCCCAATACTGTGCTCTTTTCAACCTTCTGTACCTATTGTGACTGTTATACTGAGGTAGAAATTATAATGATAGAGGGGATAATAATGAGGTGGGAATGAATCTTTATTATGGGTTCCACTGAATGAAATAGAAACCACAGTCTAGGATGGGGGTTCCCCAACAGCTCCCAGCATGTCCTAACAGTGAGAATAGCAGTCTTTATAGCAGCAGATTGAAGTCCAGTGTTTTCTTTTCATATAGGAAATGCAGATACTGAGAAATAAGAAACCAAACTGTTTACTGAAAAGTTCTCCATGGCCAGGACAAAAGCCAGAGGCCTAATATCTATAGCAAAAAAATCCCTTTAAAAGATGTCGAAAAAAAAAAAATCGAGATAATAAGTATTCCTCTAAACCA